>NW_015505951.1:740082-793233 GCF_001515645.1 Sinocyclocheilus grahami
CATTAAGGTTAACGATTAATCGATTAATTGATCGTTAATTTAAACTATGATCGATCATGGAAATGATCGAAAATTGACATCCCTAACCTACATCTTAATCAAATCAACAACTGATGGATAATACATTTTTCTTTTTTCATAATCCATTACACTCAGATGTACAGCACAATATGGAAGAAAAAAAAGGTACTTCAAGACATTTCACTTAGAAAAACTGCATGATTTGGATCATTTTAGCATAGCATAAAACTCTGTGTTTGGAGTTTGTGACTACAAGAGTGTGCATTGCCTTCAAGAACCTCATAAACAGCTTGGACCATTTTGAATCTCTGTGCCAGTACATATTTGACTAATGAAACGGTGCCGCAAAGCAAAAACAAAAACAAAGATGACATTTGCTACATTTTATTACTTCATTCAGCATTATTCTTTCCCCTCCCGTCCAAACCAGAACAGTATCTGTGACAAATGTTTGGTCTCAACTTACCACTATTATTAAACTCAAGGATGCATTGACATCAAAATTAAGCAATCTGATAATTATGTTATGATGAAGTGATGTATAAACAGGCCAAATTAGGTTTATATTTTTTATGTTTTGCCTTTCAAAAAAAACAAAAATAAACCTATGATATGTAGCATCTGCATCTTATACACACTGAATAAAATCAGACAGACACCAAAATACTACAACATAGAAGTGTATTTCATAAACAGAACTAATTTGGCAAAACAAGCCCTGATTATTGACTTCCAAAATCAGCCAAATTACAGCATTACAGACGTGATGCCTGATATATTGTGCAAGTATCTATTCTGTAGTGCACCCTCACTCTCATTCATCCTTCAATTTCAGACAATTTGAAGATCTCTAAACCTGCTGACATTCAGGCATGTTGCTAAGCAACCTACTCACGCTACACTGCAGGGGGACATGTGATGGACGTAACAGCAGATCTGGCAGCACAGGTCCAAACCAGGGAAACTTGATATAGTATTTACATGAATTTTCATGAAGATTTAAGTTACATTGCTGTATATGGAGGGTCAGAAAGCTCTCGTATTTCATCAAAAACATATTAATTTGTGTTCCAAAGATGAACGGAGGTCTTACAGGTTTGGAATGACATCAGGGTGAGTAATTAATGACAATATTTGGGTAAACTATCCCTTTACAGCTTTAAATCGACTAAGTGGAAGGATCACAGACTAAAGCAGAATGCATTTTTATTTAATATAGCAGCTGGCCATCTACTTCCTGAGGTACAGGAAGGGCAAAGGACAATTAGCAGGTAAAGAGTGACATCCATTGCCACGGAGATGTTTTTCTGGTCCAAAACAGACACATTTTTTTCACTTGTACGCAAACATCCTTAAAACAACAACAACAACAACAACTGGATGATTTCCAATACAGGCTGTTTAATCCACAAGCATAAACTGTCTGCTGATTTTTGAGAATTAAACCAATCAAGACAAATGTGGCAAAATCATATGGAAGTGTGAATGGTAATGGCAGTGTTCTGGTGCTGAATTAGAACATAAAAGAGACATTGAGAGGGGGATACAGTTGAGACATCAGAGGACTGACAGGAGATGAGGGGCAATGTGTTCTCTTCATCACGTCATAAAATCAACACGACCTCACAACTTTACAACACCAAATCTCACTCACACAATCACCAAATCACCTTTGAATATATCTTGAGCACTTTCGGCCTAGAAACAGTACTACCAAAACATCAAATACACTATATCTAATCTACTAACCTCTGAACAGATTCAAAACCTTGAATCACATACAAGGTTCACACATGAAACGGCACACACAGCTGACATGTATTAATATGTAGAGAGGTTAAAAAAAATAATTAAAAAAAATAAAAAAGATTTTGAGAAGACTTTAACCTTGAACTCCATTGCATTTGACGTGGCGGCACAATAAAAGCAAGTAAAAATGTCGTCTTAGCAAAGTTTCAATTTAATCAATCACACACATTCTCATTACATTCACTGCAAAGCCCACTTTTGTTCAGAAACTAAGCATTGCCTTTTACTCTCTCCCTTTCATGCTCCATTCCAACAAACATACACACTTGCCCTCACTACCTCTCAAACACAAGCAGTAAGAACAGAAAGTTTCTAGTTCCCAACGCTTTAAATAAGCTTGTGGTTGAGGAGTAGGGTATCAACTTTTTACGCACAACTCGACTGTCAAGAAACTTCAGGAAGGCCAAAGACACAGCACTAAACTCTCACAAAAGGAGTGTGTAGCCTTAAAGTAGAGGATCGTAGAGTTGTAGGAGAAAACTCTCCAATGAGTGATCATGGCTGCGTGAAAGCTGAACTAGATAGGGCAGGACAGACCTCACACCTGCTCAAGCAACAGCTGCTCTCCATGTCTCTGACACTCCCTGTCCTTTACCCTCGGCTCCACTCCCCTCAGCATTGCCCAACACCTGCAGCCACCCACCACCTTGTCGCCGGCCTGCTGTTTCCTTCTGTATAGGTGCCAGGGCACTGTGCACACACTCACAAAAGCGAACCACACAACTTGGCAAGCTCAAATATCCAAGCAGACCACTGAAGAATAAAGAAAATGGCTCAACCATAAAAGTGCGCTATAGTAATTTGTATCTTGTAAATAGTATTTTGTGTAAAGGACTGACCTTAAAATTATTTGATGAAAATCTTTTCTGAAGTTCTCAAATCTCTTTCATAGCAGGATTCAATTAAAAAATTGAAAATTATTGCTCCGTAATTGTTCTCAAGACGTTGTGAAGCCACTGATGTTTGATGTCACCTCATAACATGTATTGAGATGCCATGTTTTATTGTGCACAAGTGCAAATAAGATTAGGGAGACGACAGAATGAAAGATTGTCACCAAATGAAACCATCTCTTAAAACTCCACTGAAAAGCCTAAAATGTCCAGCTTACTATGGGCCATCCTTCCACTAGACCTACAAAACAGAATTGAGAGTACTACTATCAGAGCAGCCAGAATGTTTAGTGATGAAGACAGTTGAACTTTGTGAATGACGGGCATTTAAACCGTTAACAGGTTTGTGTGGGGTCAGATTCTGAGCATACCTAGTAATCTGCCTAGGCATGAGCCGTCAGGTCAGAGTGATCCAAAGGATGTATAGGTGTGAGCATAGTGAGCTTTAGACCTGGCCACGGCGTGCTCCCGTCCTTGACCTTGAGGAAGCCGTGGGGCCTGTTATTGCATCAGTCTGGACTGGAGGCAACAACATTTTTGCCAACTCTCCTTAGTCCTCACACATTGTTCAGAAAAGCCAGTGACATCTTCTTAAACGCATGCAAAATGTTTGATATTACAGCAAACAACAAAGAGAAGTAAGCACTATGTAAAATCCTGCCTAAAACACACCTAGATTCTCAGCTTGTCCCAACATGCAAGGTTGCAATCCTGCAATGGTTAGGAAACTGGTACTCTGAGAACCGGTGTTGATTCATGTTGTGGATATATTATTGATGCTGCTGTAATTCTGGGAGAGTCTTGAATGTGTGATAATTAGCAAAGTCCACTTCTTTGGCATTTAATTATGACCATCACAAAAAAACAATTACAAATTCCACTCAAACATTTGGCCTGCAGTTTTTGTCTATTTTGCCATAGAATCTGTACTGATTTGAGCTGACTAGACATCTTTTAACCTCTGTGGTTTTGCCGCCTCCTGTGTCCGCACACTCTAAATTCCATCTTGGAGATTCAAGCAGCTCTCCACCGCTCTGCCAGACAATGACATCACTCCTCCAAAGCTGCTCTATATTTAGTTGCTCACCCCCCGTTGAGCCTCACAACTCTAGGCCTGGCTCCCTCCTCCCACTCCTTACGCTCTCTTTCCCTCAGATGGCTCATCCCTTGCCGAGAGATGAAGGGGAGGGGAAAAGATTTGGTGTTGAAAGAGGAGAAAGGGGGGGAGGAAGAACAGAGGAAGATAGAGGGGGGGGTGATTGAGATGGCATGAGCTATGGCACCATAAATAAAAGGCAACCTCCATAAACTGGCTAGCCTCTGCAATGCTCTCAACCTCCCCTCTGTGCTCTCACGCAATTTCATCAGTCTGCCTAGCCACATGAATGCAGCTAGGCATGGATGATGGCTCTGCTTTGCAACGCTTTGCCTAACCAACCAAGGAACAAAGCATCAAAAAAAGAGAAGGGGAGAGGACAGCGCAACTTTAAATCTGGCATTTGAAAATTCTCCTGGCACAGAATAAAATCCTGGCCCGTGCAGCAATTTATTCACAATCACCTTGCTGCTGAAGTCAAAGCGAGGTGTGCGGAGGAGGCGGCACCAGAGACGGTTAGGCCGAAATTGCCACGCTCAGCATATGCGCACAGACACACTTTTTACAGCCATTCCTCCTTGTCCCAGCCAGACGGAACAAGGCTCTGCAGGTCTAAGCAAAACATCTGGTGAAAGGTTTAGACATGGCCGTTCTTCAAACTCTTGGAAAACAAGAGTTGGAGATGCAAGTCTCGGACAAGAAATCTCCAGTCTCATCGGCAGCATTCAGTGTTGTGTCCAAGCAGTCTACAGCACTGGCTAAATGAAACTTGTGAAGCACTGGGCATACACTCTTAAAAATAAAGGTGCTTCAAAAGGTTCTTCAAGCGATGCCATAGAAGAACCATTTTTGGTTCCACAAAGAACCATTCAGTCAAAGGTTCTTTAAAGAACCTTTGACTGAATGGTTCTTTGTGGAACCAAAAATGGTTCTTCTATGGCATCGCTTGAAGAACCTTTTGAAGCACCTTTATTTTTAAGAGTGTACACTCAGCAGTTGGTGATGGAAAGTCCGAAAGCCGTGCCAGAGGAAAGTGTGATGGGGAAGAGTGGAAGGGTCTGATTTATAATGTAACATTGTTTTAACCACAGGCAGAGTTGTAGTTTTTGGGTTCATACAGAAATGTCACAGGTTGACTATAGCGTCACCATTTCCTGGCTATTTTTTAATTCACATCTACTATGATGACACATTAAAATGTTTTTTATTTATCATTCTGTGTAGGTTTTGCGTGGAAGGCACAAAACCAACTGAACAGCACTGCTTTGTTTGTCCAGTAGTCCTCCAAGGTCCCATGACGTCGCGTAACCTGCAAGGCCTGAAGTGTTGTGCCTTTGCCATAGCTTTGTCAGAGAACGAAAAAAAGGAGGAGGGCCTCCCTAAAGGTCACAGCCCTGAAAAATCTAAACTGGACATGTCTGTGTAGCTGGAAATCTAATATGGAGCAGACAGACGTGGCTTTTTATTTCCCCTGACCACAGCGCTCCAACGTACAGCAGCAAGAAAGACAGGAGCTTGTACAAGAGGCCACTTCAGCCTTCAGTGTCAGTGAAAAGCCAGTAGAGATGAGCTATATGAAAGGATACAGTGTCTACTCCAATGCATCAAGAACTAGCAAGACTGGGAATGCTTTTCAAATTTTCAGTTTCAAGGTGCTTTATTGGCATGAAAAATTTTTTTTTTCAGCATTGCTGCATGCAATTAAAGTTGCAAAATGATAAAACTGCAAAACAAAGAAGTGATTCATTTACAAATAATTATTATAATAAAATATGAAAGAGCATTATTAAATTGTGCTGGAGACACATACTGTGCTGAAAGAACCCAGTGGTCTGCACATTGCCCCAGTCTTTCATAGAATGAAATCAAACTAACTCTAACCAACACCTGTGCAATTCTATACTATTCCCTCTGTATTTCCACTTAGTCATAAGCTCAGAAGTGTTAGGTCACTATATTAGGTGCATTTGTCTTAGTAGGGGCAGGTGAACAGTATATCGGGCTCATCTCATTCCCAGTCACGTAATGTGCTGATGCTTACTTCTTTGCCCCCCATGCAAATTGTGCAGTACAACGGGCTGTCGTCAAGGCAACTGCAAGTGGCCAGCCCCATCGCATATAAATGTACAAAACCCTTCATATTTTCAAAATAGCTACTAGGGATGATCTCAAATGTTCAACAGTAAACAAGAGTGTTGTTTTATCAAAGATTGCACATGTGAAACACATAGCAGAATATAATATTGCATATTTTGCTATATAATTGCAGTGATAAACAGTGATTATAAATCTGAGTGATAAACAGTAACAGACAAGTAACAGTGAATAGATCACTTATTTTGGGGTAATCTATGCTGTCCCATCTCTTAGGATACTTAATTTTGCATACTCTACCATTGCCAAAAACAGGTATCATTCTTACAGATTTTAAGCAAAATAATTTAGGCAGGCTGTGCATATCCTTGTTCTTATCAAGGGAGCATAAAAAGCCAATCACTGCAAACACAGAGAAGCATTAGGAGCACAATACATCCGCTGAAAGCACCAGTCACTGCTAAAATAGCCACACAGTAACCATGACAAAATGTAGAAGCAGCAGCTGGCAAACTCAAGACCATGCTAACCAAGGAAGAGATTTGTTTACTTCACAACTGAGCCCTTTAAATATATTTTAGCAAAAAAATATGAGCCAAAAGCAAATGGCAACATATCATGCTGCCAAGGATTAGAAGAGAAGCTAGTTTAGGAAAGAGAACAAACTCTGAGTGGAAAAGATCATCTATGCAAGAGATAATCAAGCTTACGTCTTTGTATATAGAAATAGCTTGAACATGCTGACCTGCTCATAGCACATCAAATCAGGACAACAAATCGAGATAAAAAAAACATACTGAACTCACGCTAAACTGGAATCAGTCAAACTTGACTACTGGCATAAAGTCTGGTCAACTCTGCGGTTTCTTTTGCTCAAACAGATAGGAAGAAACTGGTCACAAACACACAGTTTGGTTTGTTTTATGTTATGTTGCTTGTGTTATGTTGTTGTTGTAATGTGGGTTAACAAATAGTTGATGCTGTGTCAGTTTGGGAACAGGATTACAGAAAACAATTATAGAAATAACAGATATATGAGACTGCACAGAGAGTATTAAAGATCAAAGATTTGATGCCAACTCGTCATCAATACAGACCATTTTTAAGTGACTGTGTATTGGACAGAAGGGACAAATCTAATCCTTTCATACTATGACAGTTTTGCTCATTGAAAGATTAATATTTAGCCTTTTCTGTTGTATTTATCATATCAGTTTTCATATTAAATTCTGTATTATACATAACTGCTAAAATAGCCACACAGTAACCATGACAAAATGTAGAAGCAGCAGCTGGCAAACTCAAGACCATGCTAACCAAGGAAGAGATTTGTTTACTTCACAACTGAGCCCTTTAAATATATTTTAGCAAAAAAATATGAGCCAAAAGCAAATGGCAACATATCATGCTGCCAAGGATTAGAAGAGAAGCTAGTTTAGGAAAGAGAACAAACTCTGAGTGGAAAAGATCATCTATGCAAGAGATAATCAAGCTTACGTCTTTGTATATAGAAATAGCTTGAACATGCTGACCTGCTCATAGCACATCAAATATACAGATATATGAGACTGCACAGAGAGTATTAAAGATCAAAGATTTGATGCCAACTCGTCATCAATACAGACCATTTTTAAGTGACTGTGTATTGGACAGAAGGGACAAATCTAATCCTTTCATACTATGACAGTTTTGCTCATTGAAAGATTAATATTTAGCCTTTTCTGTTGTATTTATCATATCAGTTTTCATATTAAATTCTGTATTATACATAATTTGTAATTGTTTTTTCAGTTCCATTAACTTGATTTAACAACAAGATGTTTCAGTATTTGGTTATTAGAATCAGCTAAAAAAAAAAAAAAAAAAAAAAAAAACTGTGGTATAAGGGTATTGCTAGTGACAAAAAAATATGAGCCAAAAGCAAATGGCAACATATCATGCTGCCAAGGATTAGAAGAGAAGCTAGTTTAGGAAAGAGAACAAACTCTGAGTGGAAAAGATCATCTATGCAAGAGATAATCAAGCTTACGTCTTTGTATATAGAAATAGCTTGAACATGCTGACCTGCTCATAGCACATCAAATATACAGATATATGAGACTGCACAGAGAGTATTAAAGATCAAAGATTTGATGCCAACTCGTCATCAATACAGACCATTTTTAAGTGACTGTGTATTGGACAGAAGGGACAAATCTAATCCTTTCATACTATGACAGTTTTGCTCATTGAAAGATTAATATTTAGCCTTTTCTGTTGTATTTATCATATCAGTTTTCATATTAAATTCTGTATTATACATAATTTGTAATTGTTTTTTCAGTTCCATTAACTTGATTTAACAACAAGATGTTTCAGTATTTGGTTATTAGAATCAGCTAAAAAAAAAAAAAAGAAGAAGAAGAAACTGTGGTATAAGGGTATTGCTAGTGATCATAGTGCATAGCTAACGTGGAATTTTTCCTACTTGATTTTAAAACTTTGCACTGCTGGTGAAAGATGCCAGTAGGGCTGTCTGTGTTATTACAGACATGGACAAGAGCATTTCAATGCGTTTTTAAACCTCCAAAAGAGCCCTGAACTCCATTTACTAATGCCCTACTCTCTCGCTACATCATACACCCTTCTCCTTTCCATCGTGCCCTCTCATGCTAATAATATTATTGATCCTCGACCCATTCACATCACAACCCTCAACCCTCCCGTCTCAATTCCACAGGCAGCTCCTCCAGAAAAGCAGTCAGCATTTTTAACCCATCAGACATGGCACGATGATGGAAGATGATCTGATGGATGTGTGCTGAAGGCCCGGTGCGGTTTAGAGGACGGTAGAAGGCAGGGGCTGCGTGTTGGTGTGGGCAGGGTCGGCTCTCTTAATATGCAGCACGCGTTTCCAGCTGAGTAGAAATATTCATGATGCAAGCTCATGTCTTTCAATCGACAGGCACTTTCAGCCTGATCAGCACTGTGGCTCTGAGAACACAAGCAGCTCTGTCGGAATATTTGGGTTGAACTGTTCTGGAACAGTGTTGTAAATACAACTTAACCACTGATTTCTAGTCGTGTCCTCTTTTGGAAGGCCAAACAAAGTAGTTTCGCTTTCACAATGAAACACAGCGTCACACATGGCGGGCTAGAGTGAGCGGAGGCCGGAGGCCTAGAGTGAGCAGAGGCCGGTGGCTAGAGTGGCAGCGGCCGGTGGCCTAGAGTGAGCAGCAGCGGGCGGGCTTGCGGCAACCACATGTGGCGACCCCGGGCTGGACTCCGCTTCGTCCACGGTGAAAGGCAATACGGCGATCCACAGCGCGAAGTTGATGTATTTCCTCAGTGACCAGCACGGATCAGCTCTAGACATGACAAAGCAGATATCGTCCTCTTTTGGAAGGCCAAACAAAGTAGTTTCGCTTTCACAAGGAAACACACAGCACCTTCACAACATGGCAGCGGCGGCAACAACAATACTACAGCGAGAATAAAAGTTACATCATCTTTCTTTGTGTGAACATTTGGGTGACGTTATGCAAATCTTCCCACATCGTGACGTAGATGTGGGGGCATGTCAGAACGAGCCGTTTTAGGTAGGCGTGGTTGACTTAACTTTTATAAAGAATATCTCTTTGGATTTGAGACTTTAGTCTTTGTAACTTTACAGATCTTCTTTATGCACCAAAAGTTTGTAACACTCAAAAGAGAAAGGAAAAATTCAAATTGCATCATATGACCCCTTTAATTGATTTTATTATTATTTTTTAAGTATTTTTTTTTTCCAGAAATACTGCACATTTACATTTTTCTCAAATAAATTCTGGTAAATAATATTTCTGGTATATACTCCTTTAAAAAGTGTTTTTTGATTATAATTATTTGGACTATGAGTTGGACACTTGCTTCTTGCACTTTATGTTGCACTTTACTTTTGCTTTAAAAAAAGGATTTCATAGAAATTTGGATTTCATTTGGTTTAATGAAATATAGTTTAATCAAATATTCTTAAGTAAAATTGTTGATTTTTTTGTGGGAAATTAATAGTTTAGGTTAATCGATTAACCGATAAATTAATCGAAATAAAAAGTCATTAGTGGCACTAGGGGTCGACCGATTATCGGCGCCAATATTAAGCATTTTTATGATTATCGGTATCGGTCATTTCCAAAAACGTTTCGCCGATAAAATAACTTAATTTTGAAATGTGCTATTTGGCTCTGATGCAGCCTGTCAGAACTCACCACTCTGTGGCCTAAAGCAGTTTCCGCCCACCGCTCATCTGATTTGTTGGGAGTCATGAGTCCGACCAATCAATGCAGAATTCACTCTCACTCCAAAAGCGCTTGCTAACTGGAGCTGCTTCAGTGATTACTTAAATGATTTTAGCAAATGGCTGCAATATAACAAAGAGTGAAAAATTTAAGGGGGTCTGAATACTTTCCGTACCCACTGTATATCGGTTCAAAATATCGGTTATCGGGCTACTTGATCTGTAATAATCGGTATCGGCCTTGAAAAACACATATCGGTCGACCCTTATATTGCACCAAAATCAATTGCGATAAATGATATCATTGCCATATTAAGACCATTTTATGCCACTGATTAATGACAGTATGACAATATAATAGCATAATAATGCAAGTCAAAATGCCAGTTTTTGCAAGTATCCAGTTAAACAGTCAGTTTTGGCATGTTAAATAGTTGAGAAAGAGAACGTATTTTGTGTAACAGCATATTGGGTCCGTGGATAAACTCTTAAAGGGACCGCAGTCCAACATTTATGCTGCTGTCTGTCATGTTAATCAAAGAACAAAAGACAAAGAAAATAATTTTCTGCTCTTGACTGAATACGTTTTATAAATTTAATTGTAAGCATTAATCTGTATTTAATTTTTACAATGAAAAGCAGATTTTTGTTTGTATATGCTGTCAATTACAGTTCTTAAAGAAAATCGGAATCTGCAAAAATCGGTATCGGCAGACCACACACAAAAAAAATCTGGAATCGCAATCGGTGCATCTCTAATTTTTTTAGAACTGACAATATAATAGCATAATAATGCAAGTCAAAATGCCAGTTTTTGCAAGTATCCAGTTAAACAGTCAGTTTTGGCATGTTAAATAGTTGAGAAAGAGAACGTATTTTGTGTAACAGCATATTGGGTCCGTGGATAAACTCTTAAAGGGACCGCAGTCCAACATTTATGCTGCTGTCTGTCATGTTAATCAAAGAACAAAAGACAAAGAAAATAATTTTCTGCTCTTGACTGAATACGTTTTATAAATGTAATTGTAAGCATTAATCTGTATTTAATTTTTACAATGAAAAGCAGATTTTTGTTTGTATATGCTGTCAATTACAGTTCTTAAAGAAAATCGGAATCTGCAAAAATCGGTATCGGCAGACCACACACAAAAAAAATCTGGAATCGCAATCGGTGCATCTCTAATTTTTTTAGAACCAATCCGATCCGATACTGAAAATTCTGAGTATCGGTCGAAACAGATACCGATCCGATACCAGCACATTTTTTTAATCAATGTAGAATTAATGTACTTTTGTGTGTTGACCTGATCGTCACTTCTTTTGTGTGTTAAACACAGTCTACCAAACATCTTAATTTTAACAAGGCAACTTAATTTTAATGAAAAATAACAAATAAAAAATACATAATCATAATCTATGAAAATAATACTATTAAAAACTAGGTTAGGTTATTCTAGAAAAATCATAAGTGCACAATAATTTCATAAAATGTAAACATTTAGTGAAATAACATTAGTGGGGAACAAATAAGATAAATTTAGAAATCTTAGACACTTAGAAACTCCAAAAAGACACCAAATGATATGAGCCCAAAAAAGCACAGTATATGAAAGAAAAAAATTAATCAGAATTTTATAGTATGTGTAGTGCAACAGCAAAGAGCTTTTTTACATTTTAGAGAAGCCAAGTTGCGATACCGAACATGACCACATGGCGATCCCCCCCCCCAAAAAACTAAACCAATCGCCTGCTGACTGCATCTACTACAGCAGTGGTTCTCAAACCTTTCCTGGAGTACCCCCTGCCCTGCACATTTTGTATGTCTCCCTCATCTATCACACCTGATTCAAAATGTTGGCGACATTCATTTTAATGTAAAAAATAATATAAATCATCATTTTTTTAATTATAAAAAATTATCAGTCACAATTAGGGCTGTCAATCAATTAAAATTTTTAATCTAATTAATCACATCCTTTTTCTGTGATTACTCGCACTCTTCATGAAATTAAGCATAGACCATTTATCTTGTTTCAAATGTTTATTTTGTAATAATTTTTTCAAGATAAATTTAGAAATCTTCTCAAAAACGGACACTTAGAAACTCCAAAAAGACACCAAATGATATGAGCCCAGAAAAGCACAGTATATGAAAGAAAAAAATTAATCAGAATTTTATAGTATGTGTAGTGCAACAGCAAAGAGCTTTTTTACATTTTAGAGAAGCCAAGTTGCGATACCGAACATGACCACATGGCGATCCCCCCCCCAAAAAACTAAACCAATCGCCTGCTGACTGCATCTACTACAGCAGTGGTTCTCAAACCTTTCCTGGAGTACCCCCTGCCCTGAACATTTTGTATGTCTCCCTCATCTATCACACCTGATTCAACTCATCAGCTCATTAGTGGAGACTGCAAGACCTGCAGTGGGTGTGTCAGATACAGGGAGACATACAAAACGTGCAGTGCTGGGGGTACTTCATGGAGAGGTTTGAGAACCCCTGTACTACAGTACACGGATCCATTCCGTATAATTAAACACAGCAACATAAACATGACAAACCAAAACATCGTGAATGTGTGTAGAAACAACATGAATGTACGGAAATGTCTGTGTCCGTGCATAAATACAATGTGCGATCAGTGCGTCAAGAGCTCATACACGCATTATTATAACGTGTTTAGCAGCTTAAAATGATCTCATCGCAAGCAGAAAAGCAAAATTGGGTTAAAGGGTTAGAATAGAAATTGTGCTTCAGTAATTTTGCGTTGATTGCATTAAATGATTTTAACGCGTTAAGGATTGTAAAATTAATCGCATGCATTAACGATGACAGCCTTAGTCGCAATATATCGCCACACCAAAAATTATCGCGCTCATTTCCATATATCGTGCGATAAGTCAGGCCTAAGGCAAAGTGAGATTTGTCTTTAAATATTCAAATCAAACTTTAAAACAGAAAACAGAAACTGGCTTGTGAGAAATTGCAGTGCTGGGGGTACTTCATGGAGAGGTTTGAGAACCCCTGTACTACAGTACACGGATCCATTCCGTATAATTAAACACAGCAACATAAACATGACAAACCAAAACATCGTGAATGTGTGTAGAAACAACATGAATGTACGGAAATGTCTGTGTCCGTGCATAAATACAATGTGCGATCAGTGCGTCAAGAGCTCATACACGCATTATTATAACGTGTTTAGCAGCTTAAAATGATCTCATCGCAAGCAGAAAAGCAAAATTGGGTTAAAGGGTTAGAATAGAAATTGTGCTTCAGTAATTTTGCGTTGATTGCATTAAATGATTTTAACGCGTTAAGGATTGTAAAATTAATCGCATGCGTTAACGATGACAGCCTTAGTCGCAATATATCGCCACACCAAAAATTATCGTGCTCATTTCCATATATCGTGCGATAAATCAGGCAAAGTGAGATTTGTCTTTAAATATTCAAATCAAACTTTAAAACAGAAACTGGCTTGTGAGAAATGTCATTGTAGTCTTAAGGACTGTTCACATCAAGGACCATAACTATATTGGTAAGTATAAACAACCACCATGACAATAACAACACAGAAAAACATAATTGGAATGACTTTGATTTGAAGCGGCAGACTGCAGCATGTGCATCTAATAAACAGAACATTAATGTGTGTTGGTGCAGACGTTAATATAGTCATCGTTCTTGGTGTGAACTGGCCTTTACTGTGATTAGCTCACTTGGCTTTTAGTGCCATGGAAGTCCATGGAAGTTAAGTGACTTATTATGCAAATTGACAGCTGTGACAATGTATCCTCATCTACCTGAAAAACAGGATGCCAGTTCACAGACATGCTGACATGGCAGAAGTCTCAAATTAGTCACGGTTTTAATGCATGGGCTTTAACATGCTTGCTTATTCATTGGATTTGCATTTTTAAATCCCACCCTCCTACCAAATCCCACTCAAGACCTTATTCCCGCTGGCCAGAGACAGGAAAAGACAGAATGAAAGGCAAGAGAGAGAGAAAGAGTCAGTGGGGTTGAGAGAGAGAAAACTCAGTAATAAATCTGGCTGATGCAATCTAATGGAACATTATATTAGAATGGGCTCAGTGCTCAGTAAATAATGGAGTTCTTACAGTCAGAGAGATAATGCGCCAACCCTGGGGACAGAGAGAGAGACTGAGATGGAAAGGGAGAGACAAACAGAAAGAAACAGTATTAGGGATGATCACTGCCCTGCCATTGCATTGGCGATGGAGCCACGTCAGTCTGGCCACACAGGTGTCACAGGCCTGAGAGATGAGACGGGACTTCAACAGTGTGAGAGGTCAGTTGAAACTCAGGCAAAAAGAAACAATGTACTGTACTATGAAAAGGAGAAAACCTGACCAAGAAAACTTGTACTAACAATCATAATCAAAATTCAATGTACAAAAACAGCTAGACATATATACATTTATATAGGTTAAATGTTATAGGTAACATTTACCAAGCGGTTTAAAAAGAAAGTTAAAACTACCATGGCATACAGCTATGCAGTGATTATAGCAAATGTAATTACACAGGAAACTTAGACATCTATTCTTCTGGAGTAAAGGAGAGGGTGGAAGAGAGGAAGAGAGATAAAGAAAGAAATACGATGATCACCATGCTATTTCAGTTCAGAAATGTTAGACATGGGCGCTGTGACTCACTCACAGAGTGCCTCGGTGACAAAAACAGACAGATGTGGTGCTCTCTGAACCTAGTTCACAGTGAAATGGCAGGAACAACACATTCCTTTTAGGCAAAGAAGGCTAAAAGCAAGAACTTGACAGCAACAAACCATTTCTTCATCCATGAAGATTATGTCAGAGAATAATTGACCAGTAGTACCTATATTCCACCCATTTAAAAATGAACTCATTTTGATCTAGTGTTCCACCAATGCCCTAGTATGACCAGCAAATATACACAAGGCAGCACATGTAGTAAAAGCATTAAACACCAATTTACTGAATGGGTCTCTTTGGTTGGGGTTTTCTGCATGCTCCTGGCGCTAAGTCCAAGTCAAACAAGAGCTGGTGACAAGGGTAGTAAACCCCTTCCAAGTCTGACACTGCAGGGGTCTGGCAGACTCTGCTGTAGAATGGCAGACAATTTAATCTGCAAAGTAAACCCCGTAAAAGGAAAGCTTTCAATATTAGTCAGTCACTGACCCTGCTGATTTTAATTTAATTTGTAGTCTAGTTCTTCAGAACTCCACATTTCATAAAACCAGCAAGATCATCTAAATTTTGTTTCTTAGAGTTTCTTTTCAGTGACCTAGCGACAAGAGCGTTTCATCACCTAGTTACACTATGTGTGGGGGGGGGGACACTGCTTCCTACCTAAACATCAGGTTCAACATCGTTTGAAAACATCGTTTCAAGACATGCAATGGTCACAGACCATTTCTCTAGTACACTTTGTATCTTTTTGATCGGATTCATTTATAAAGTATCAGCTGTACATACTTCTTAGGGGGGAGGACATTACCGATCAACTGGCAAGTAGCTCCATATTATTTATTACCAACGTGATTTTTGCTTTCATTTGCTTGGGAAGTGTTAATTTTGTACTCTGTTGGCAACTGGTCATTCATTCCTTGTGAGTTACTCTCACATCTGGGCCTGAAAAGACCCTTGGCAGTTTCTCCCTCTGTCCAGTGAACAATACAATAGGATTTAGGAAGGGTATAAAGCTCCTCTGTCTATCACTGAGAAGTCAAAAGACCCAGTGAGAGGTCATGGAAAAGGCCACTTGTGTCCTGAAAGGTTGCCTGAGTGAAATTACAACTAGAGCTGCACAAAAGCACTATGGTGAGAGCGGTCGTGCATTCCCAGCAGAGCAGGGAACCGAGCAGGAGGGGTGAGCAACGTGACATTGGCCAACCCCTGGATCTCCTTTCAGGACAAAGGTCAGGCCGCTGGGCCTATAATACACAGAGCTCCCTTTCATAGCTCAGCAGCGCACAAAGAAAAAAACCTGAAAAGAGCCGAGACCCGTCTCCTTCTTGACACCCCTCTAATTTAGTTATTTTTTCCAGGCTCTCTTCTGCTTCTCTCAGTTAGAGATATGACCGAGCCTCAGGGACGTCCCATGAGCAGAGGGGAAAACTGCCAAGTACAGAGACAAAGCATTATCTTTACATCACTTTTTCAGATCTCTTCTATCCATTCCACTGCTATGCAGCTGCATAAAAGTGCAGATTACCACTACGTTATAAAAATATGTTCATACTGACAATGCTTTTATCACTGGAGTTCTCCAAATGGTTGTACTGTTGGTTGCCAGCAGGCATTCAAACTTGAATGCGGTTAAGGCAGAGAGAATCACATGAACTTTACTTTCTGCACTCCAATTTGCATTTATCGTATTGCATCACTGTATTTGCGTGAACTCAATGGGACCCACTGCCAACAGTCATTCTCGGTTGTTGCTTAAACTCAACACTCACTGACAACAAATGACTAACAGACTATTCAAGAGCATGACACTTGTGATTTCACTGCTATACTGATGGCATTTCCTCTTAGCAACTGATAAGTAATCTCAACAATAAGAGAAAACTATGCACTTTACTTAACACTTGGCACTAGTGAAAGCAGATGACCCAGTTAAACCAAAAGAGGACAATAAAAGTGAGCACCAATTTGCCAATCCAGTAAAAACACACAAGAACAATAACAAAGCAAACCTTCTGAAATCAGAGTGAGGCTTATTGCTCTTTCAATCACTGATTAGGGGAAGTTTTAGACCCTCTGCTAACCAATTACCCTATAGTCCCTATAAATAGTCTCCAAGTAATGGAAAACCATCTGCAACATTTGCTCAGAAATGACAATCAAAAAGTACAAATGAGTTTACAATTAATGAATAGCTACAAAAACCATATCAGTAAAACGAGCAGCAAAAGAAACCCTTTGAGACAAACTGGACTACCATGTTATACCGCCCAACCTCTTCATGTGAAAAGTGTTACACACAGACGAGGGCTGTGCCAGTTTAAGTCATCTGACCGAGATGGCTGCCTGCCAACTGATATTCCAGGGTGTGGCATGTTTGCACACACAAAAACCAGAGCAAAACAAGCCTCTACTGAAGCTTTCGTGGCACAGGATGAGGGGAAAATGGGGGAGGGAGCAAACAGACAAGGGGAGCGCTCTGGACTTCCTCTTTTGGAGGAGGTCATGTCCTTCTGCCGCCCTGCCGCCCATTAGAGACCACGACAGTTCACGTGAACTTCGGACAGGCTAGAAGGAAGCGGGGAGGCTGAGTAAGATGGCGGACTAAGCTTGCTAGGCTGGACAGATGGGGCATGTGTGGCGTGGGAAGGGTTAAGTCTAAGCAGGCCCCATCTGCCGACTCGTCTGTTGTGCAGGCTGGCTGCTGGCCCCTACTCGGCTCCAGCAGAGAGAATGGCCACAAAGTCGAACTGTGACTTCTTTCCATCTCTGAGCAGCTGATTACCCACAGATGCCCAGAATGTCCCAGCCCCTTCTTAAAGAAACTCTGATGCCATCAGAGAAAATATTGTTTAGCCCTTTTATGGGATTCAGTCTATTTCTGTATTTTTTGTTTACGCTTTAAATTGCTTCAAATGGTGATTTTATTTCAGTCAGACAACCATTGTAGCTAATTAGATTCAAAACGTTAACATGAAGTCAATATCAAGTTCAAAATAATCAATGCATGTTTTTGCACAATATTTTTTTTTTCACTAAATGAACCAAATTTAATACAAACATGCATTATTTATATGCACCAATATAGCTGTAATAAACCACTAAATATACATATAATTGTATCTAAATAATGCAATACATGAATGTCAACTAGGCACTTTTTAGCTTTCAAGCAGATAAATCATAGAATCCGTTTAAAATCAATTAATTTAAATGGACAGTTTAAAATGATTCACAGCAATTAAAAATAAAAAAAGCTTTTTTTCTACTAAATTTAAATCAGAGATGTTACTAAAACAGCCATCATAACATACTCATGCTGAAATTACAGGTTTTTTCCTGGGTCAAAACGAGTCTTCACTGGTGGCTGATGAAAACAGTTATCCATACACACAGTACCATGTGAACTGCATGACAAGTACTGACAAAATAAATGCAAAGAAACAATTTGTCATTAACTAATTAACACTCATTAGGGCAGGGCTTTTAGTCCAAATGTGTGCTCAGTTGGAGAATACTTATGGATTATCAGAGTTTTTTTATACCAAAAATGGGGCGATGTGAGCATTCTGGAGGTGTAAACACTTTTATAATGTCTATTTCATTCACGCTCAAAGCAGAAGAGAGCCCTTGCACAGAAAGTCCACAAGTGAGACTCACAGAAGCCATTAAACTTACTAAGTTTGAGCAGGAAATCCACGTAAGATCATTGGAATGTAGGATAGGCATTTCAAACCAAGCTAAAAAAGGTTAAAGGGTTAGTTCACCCAAAAATGAAAATGAGCCTGTGTTTTACTCATCCTCGAGGCATCCTAGGTGTATATGACTTTCTTCTTTCAGATGAATCATATCGGAGTTATATTAAAAATTGCCCTGGCTATTCCAAGCGTTATCATTGCAGTCTGCAGGTGTTTCTGTTGAACAGTCCACAAGTCATCAAATAAAACACACACATCCATAACAAAACGTGCCTCACACGGCTCCGGGGTCATGAAAAATAACCATATTTCAAACGTAATAAACACTTCTCTCTCACTTCTGCTCTCTGTCGTGCGTGGAACACAAGTTAATTTTCATTTTTGGCTGACCTAACCCTTGAAGTGAATCACCGAAATAAGGTATTAAAACAGTCATCAACACACGTAACATACCCCCATCGCAAGCTCAGCAGTCATTGCCCAGAAATCGCATTAAATTATGAAATAAAGCATAATAAAGACTTCTTTGGTGTCTGCCAAAATATTTTCAATTCAGGAAAAACCCTGAATCAGACATTCTGTTTGAAACTAAGGACCAAAAATGTAACAAAATTACTGCAACATTCACCATGTTCCTTCATTTTAAATAGCTACTAAAAAGTGGAAATATATTGTATATATTTAGCATAAATCACTGAGCCCTACTCAATACAAGTACTACACTACACATTTCACTGCAGACCAGGAAAGGAAACAACTGAAAGCCACAATTCCAAACATAAATTCCTCTCCACAAGTTCAGGCCCATTTTGTGCTGGTTCTGTCCATTCAGCTGGCAGGAATCAAAGCCAGACACTGGGAGGGGGCACACACGCAAACATGGCTGCTGTCACTGCAAGCCCTGTGATATGAAGAACACCTGGATCCGGAGGAGCTCCAACCTTCTCTAGAGTCAAAACACAAGCAAGCACAGTTCTTTCAGTGAGACTCAAGTGAGGCTATGAACATACAAACATTCCCACCTGCTTTAAGAATGCTCTCAGATAAGAGCAGCTTTAAAACATTCAACAGAACAATACATCATCTTCTCTCTATAAAGAAAACTTTACTCTATACGGAGACCAAACAAAACGTAGATTAGATGAACAACAGGGCTTATTCAACAAATGCTTCCTTGAGCGTCTTCCTTGGTAAAACACAACAGATTGTGTGAACGATTTGCAGTAACAAAGATATCGGAAGTGATTCATTTTCAACAAAAGTTGTCAATTCCAGAGGACAGTGACTATTGACAATGCCACAAAGTTGAGGCAGAGACTGGTATTAGTAGTGCAGAAAGGGAGCTCTCATGTGATCCACCCCTAATACAATAGGAACACATAACAGCAACCAACCGTGCAGGCAATATTAAGACATTAAATATGTCAGTGCGAAAATCTAAAGTCAGAAAGAGTGTGCAAACATTAGGACCCTATAAAATCAGTTGTATTTTTCCCCACACTGAAGGGCTGTGAACAAAGACAAATACAACTGATTCCGTTTTATAATTTAATATAAATTTATCACAAACAGAGGTAATGAATAAAATGTTACAAAAAGTCAATGTGGACTGCCCTTAAAGTGAGGAAAAAACAATAACAAGCATCATGCATGCTTGAATACATGTAGTAGATGAAACTGCTGCTCATTCACCCAGAGAAGTGGAGACTTAATTTTTGCGGTTTAAAGGAGACATATTATGCCCCTTTTTACAATACATGTTGACACTTGTCATGTTTGGTTCGATTAAAACAAACTCTGGTGCGATTGCTCTGTTAGTTTGGTTCGTTTGAAAGTAAGTGTGAACGCTGCCATCCAAACCCTGGTGCGCACCAAACAAGCGGACCGAGACCGCTAAAAAGATGGGTCTCGGGCTACTTCCAAACAAACTCTGGTGCAATTCGAATGAAATATGAATACAATATGGACCAAATACTTCTAAACGAACTAAAAACAGGAAGTAATGACAAGATTCGATGCTATGCGACATGATTTGACAACACGGTATAACCAAAACAAAATGAGCAGAGGGCAAACGTGGAGCAAACGATGAGGTAAAGTGCCTTTTATGAGCTCCTTGTGAGTTTGCAGGTGGTGAAAATTAAATTATATGTACACGCAAGAATGAGCGCGCTTGACATCGGTGGTTCAACTGTAAAGTTACGAAGCTACGAGAATACTTTTTTGTGCAAAGAAAACAAAAATAACGACTTTATTCCACATTTTCGTCTCTACACAAGTCCGTCACTTGTGGATGCGCGTTCACGACAGTACCATATACGCGAACGTGTGGCGGCGCCACACGCGTCATTCAAGGTACTGTGGGTCAGCATCTGACAGCATTTGCAGGTGGTGAAAATTAAATTATATGTACACGCAAGAATGAGCGCGCTTGACATCGGTGGTTCAACTGTAAAGTTACGAAGCTACGAGAATACTTTTTTGTGCAAAGAAAACAAAAATAACGACTTTATTCCACATTTTCGTCTCTACACAAGTCCGTCACTTGTGGATGCGCGTTCACGACAGTACCATATACGCGAACGTGTGGCGCCGCCACACGCTCACATCAAGGTACTGTCGGGAACTCTCTGACAGCAGACGGCGCTGAAGTGCAGCCGTTACTCTGGAAACCTGTAAAAAAAGCAGCTGCACTACTTTTTAAAACCCAGAGGGCAAACGTGGAGCAAACGATGAGGTAAAGTGCCTTTTATGAGCTCCTTGTGAGTTTGCAGGTGGTGAAAATTAAATTATATGTACACGCAAGAATGAGCGCGCTTGACATCGGTGGTTCAACTGTAAAGTTACGAAGCTACGAGAATACTTTTTTGTGCAAAGAAAACAAAAATAACGACTTTATTCCACATTTTCGTCTCTACACAAGTCCGTCACTTGTGGATGCGCGTTCACGACAGTACCATATACGCGAACGTGTGGCGGCGGTGATGACGTCATTACGCCGGATCTGGGTCAGCACCGCCACACGCTCGCATCAAGGTACCTTTCGAGAACTCTCTGACAGCAGACGGCGCTGAAGTGCAGCCGTTACTCTGGAAACCTGTAAAAAAAGCAGCTGCACTACTTTTTAAAACCTATTACATATCTATGGTTTAAACGGCCATACAGATTTTTGTATTTGCAGTGGTGTTCATCACAGCACCAAATACTTCAATATTTAGACTTAATAGGCTATTTATTTTCAAACTTCTTTTTTTTTACATTTTAATCTGGACTACAACTTGCCCTAGATATTGTTTGAAGATGTTTTGATTCTTTATTGTTTGGTCACACTTTAGGCTACGTTAAGGTATTTATTAATTAACATTAGTTAACAAACTGCCAATGAAAAATTCTTATAAACCTTCATTAATCTTAGGTCATTTCAGTATTTAATAACACCTTGTTAAAATCAAAAAGTGCAACTGTGTTATTTAATGAACAGTTGTATTTTTTAAAACAAAGATTAATAACTTTTGTAGCAAATGTAGCTATTGCTCATTATTATTGTTAATGCATTAAATAAGCTTAGCTAATGAGATCATATTGTAAAGTGTTACTTATTGGTCTTAATAATTCTTTTGCACTTTGATCTGTACAGGGCTCCAGGCTCATTCTTCCCACTGGTCACTCTTTTGCGACTAACTTTCTCAGTTGGTCGCACTAGCACATGATTTGGCCGCAATATATATATATTTTTTGCGCTACAACATGGGATTAATTAATACATGCTGATGAACTTTTATCATAGTTTATAGTTATATGGAAACGAAAGTGGTTAACATTATACCCGTTCTTTTTCATCAGTAGTATTTGAAATTAGAATTTTGTGAATGGGAGTTCTTCTGCTGTGTTTATAAGCCGGGCTTTGGGTGCTTTCACTTTCAATTTCGAATTCGCAATCTTGTAACGTTTTACAAGAAAAGATAATTGTCTGTTTTGCTTACATACATCTACACACCTTTCACTTTTTAAGACTAAAACAAAAGATGGATTAATTGTTATTCTTAATTAAAAAAGCACAACAACAATAAAACTGTAAGATACAATGACAAACTAGACAAAGATGAGGCATGGCATACACCACATGCTGTATTATACTAGGGCTGGGTATCGATTCAGATATCCCGATTTGATTCGATTTCGATTCGCAAAGCTCTCGATTCGATTCTCTATATTTTTTATTACTTTCAGTGAATATAGTTTTAATACAAATTGCTATTGATATTTCTAAATAAAAGAGAGCCTCCATAGCGTAATGTGAGGTAAACAGCAAAGATAACAAGCTTTTAAAAATGAAAACAAAAAGAAAAGTAAAACTAAACTTATAGTCGGTGACGGTGCTTGCATGTGTTTTTCCCACAAGAATACCAACACGTTCACCTTCTCTGGTTTAAGAAGCGGTCTTTTACTTTACATGTAAAAAATTTTGTGTATTACCTTATTGTATGTAAATGTTCAGTTGTTTTTGTTATAAGAAAAGATATTAAACCCGTTATAGTTTGATAACACTTTTTTTTGGCAACTAAATTTCAATACCGTGATAACACTGTATACCGTGATAAAAGCATTAGCAATTAATTGCAACATGAAAATTTGATACTGTCATATGCCTAATGCAGATTACAAAATTTGACAATATTTACACAACAGGACACTGGATATTTGAAGAAACAAGCACCTTCCCTCACCCAATTTCTTGTTTTCACATGGAAATATCACAGTGAGCAAAGGTCAGCACCTCTAATGAGAGAAGAGAAAGGCATGCATGCACACTGAGGGGTTGTGATCAAAGACACTCCATCCCAAAAGTGCTGTTGGCTTGAGACCAGATGAGGGACAAATGACAGCATGGTCACTGAGCACTGTGCTGGGAAAAGGGACTGCGGGACCAGCCCAAGCAGACCGGGAGCAGAACACATCTCTCAGGCCTTTTATAGGAATTCAGATATTCAGATACAAAATGTAACGGCACTATTTCCTCAAACCAC
Organism: Sinocyclocheilus grahami; assembly: GCF_001515645.1. NCBI lineage: Eukaryota > Metazoa > Chordata > Actinopteri > Cypriniformes > Cyprinidae > Sinocyclocheilus > Sinocyclocheilus grahami. Next base: position 763,677 of record NW_015505951.1, read on the forward strand.
AGCCAGTCTAACATAGACAATGAAAAATCAATGTCATTATGGTCAGATGCTGGTGAACAAGCCTTCATCTCTGGTTTTGCATCCACAGAGCAGCTACCAAAATAGGTGCTCTGCAATTATAGCTCTCAAATAAGGTGTGAGAAGTCACTGCCTGCCATTTAGAAAAATATCCATTTACACATTAAGTACAAACAGTTAGATCTAAGTTGGGAACTGTCACGCTTCTCTTTTCAGCTTATGATCTTCATCAGAAACTTGAAGCACAATAGCCGGGCCAGTGCGAGCCAGTGCTTTGAACAAGCCGGGTGGGGCTAAGGCGCAATCCCAACTCTACCCCTTAGCTCTTCCCCTTTCCCCTACCCCCAAGCACGATAACTATAAAGATAACGATAAAGATATAGTCCACATATAAACAGGAGTTTATAAGCCGATGTGGAACTATAATCTACATCGTATCTCAAACAGAAGTTATTTCATACACTCGCTGCTGTCTGAAAGTGAGTTTTGAGCTAAAATCATTTTAAAAGTCTTTAATGCTGGTGTTACAGCTGTTAACTATATGAAATAATCCACGGCGCTGATGCTCTCCAGACGCAGAGAAACTCCACTACTCCTCAAGCACGAGCTGGCCTGCTTTGGCCCAAGGTTTTTGGCCCAAGCCCCCAAAGATTCTAAAAATTGAATTGGTCATGTTAATCACAGCACTGATCGCTTACATAATTGTGAAAAAAATACTAACCCCTAACAGCATAGTGTTGGTAGCACCTCCTGATAGATAGCATTACTCCTTGCCGTGATCGAATCTATCATGATATTTCTGAACTCTGAAGTGAATCATGCAGTCTCCTGTTTATATGAAATGTCATCTCAGTCATTTCAGATGCTGAGCAAAATATTATATTTTAATGAAAGATTACATGTTTTCCTTTGGAATAACACGCACTGATGAATCGTTCATAATAAAATCAGAACAGTGCATCGGGGCTAATTTGGATTTTCTGTTGACACTCACTCAGTACGTACGGTTGTCAATCCCAAATACAGACTGTGTAAACAATCTAAGATCAGACAATACGGTTATAAATCAGTTCTGTAAGCAGCAACAACAGTTAAACAGCACAGTCACCATGATTCAAGCCAGTGAGGAGCATGGCATGTATGGAGGGAGAGAGCAATACAAGGAAGCGGGGGAAAACCAAAACGTCACTGAGGAATGAAAAGGAGGGGGTTAATCACAGCACTGATCGCTTACATAATTGTGAAAAAAATACTAAACCCTAACAGCATAGTGTTGGTAGCACCTCCTGATAGATAGCATTACTCCTTGCCGTGATCGAATCCATCATGATATTTCTGAACTCTGAAGTGAATCATGCAGTCTCCTGTTTATATGAAATGTCATCTCAGTCATTTCAGATGCTGAGCAAGATATTATATTTTAATGAAAGATTACATGTTTTCCTTTGGAATAACACACACTGATGAATCGTTCATAATAAAATCAGAACAGTGCATCGGGGCTAATTTGGATTTTCTGTTGACACTCACTCAGTACATACGGTTGTCAATCCCAAATACAGACTGTGTAAACAATCTAAGATCAGACAATACGGTTATAAATCAGTTCTGTAAGCAGCAACAACAGTTAAACAGCACAGTCACCATGATTCAAGCCAGTGAGGAGCATGGCATGTAGGGAGGGAGAGAGCAATACAAGGAAGCGGGGGAAAACCAAAACGTCACTGAGGAATGAAAAGGAGGGGATGTGTGGAGAGCATGAGTGCATACATACAAGCTCAGATTTATGCTTGCGTGCTTGTTCTTTTCTTTTTCCTCATGAAGAAAAGATTGGCAATAGAGACACTGACATGCAAGATTTTATTAACATTTAGAGCACATGTAACTTCAGCTGACCCCAGAAACTTTGATTTGCTATGACAAATGGTCAATGAGAACAGTTCATTTAACTGCTATCTCTCTGCAAATGCCACATGTGCAAACGTAAAACCTCTGCTCCACGGTCAGCTTTGTGGAGCCCCAGCAGCTGACATTTCATACATTTTCTATATTAGCAAAGAGACATGGACTTCCTTCATTGTACTGACACAGTAAAGATAAAACACATTACATTTACAAAGAATCCAATCACTGCTCGCAGATTGAGTTGAAAGGGCATCTATGGAAAACAATCCAACATCTCCACATTCTCAACGTTCTTTAATCACCGTGCCGGAGCCCCATACAGCTGAACCAGCATGCTAAAATCATGACTGCCCTGAGGCACCATGGGAGGGCTCTTTGGCTCAGATTAGAACATAAAACTCTAATTTGTTCCATTGGGTTTTGTAGTTCACTGGGCCTCTTGTCTGTCAAGTGGGCTTAGCATTTATTTGATGCCGTGTAAATGCATAACACAGCAACACGGTCTGATGCTCAAGACCTGTGGCGGCTCTACTAGGCCTGGGGGAAACACCTAAAATTTCATTTTCTTTTAAGGGCTGCACCACAAAAACAAGATATCTTGCAGAGACATAACTATGGAAGTCGAATCCTAAATCACAGAGTATCAATAAACCAGGTTTGCGCATGAAAAAAGGCGTTTGAGGCAAATGCCATCTTGTTTTGCTATTTATCCTAATATTATACCAGGACAAAAACATAGGCTAAGCAACTCTGCTTGACATACCAAAATCACACCCTTCCCTGTCCCACCACAGCACCCAGATGATTTGTTCCTCATCTTACCTTTTTTCTGTTTCTGTTCTCCATCAGTGTGGGACACAAACAGAAGGACAAACATTGGTTCTAAAGTCTTGGCAGCACATCACTCTGGATACGAGCGTCTCTTCATTTACTAAATTGACATGTCCATTCCTTTGCCAAAAGAGAAGGGAGATGAGTGATGAGGCAAGCGAAGGGTTCAGAGCTGCACTTCCTTGCACACAAGTGCTGCGTGTAATCCAGAGGAAGTGGACCACACCAACAACCACAAGCAACCTACAGCGCTTTCTCTGAACTTGTGCTCTGAAACGTTCTCAGTGTGTCTGGTTTAAACAGAGTATATTAGTGATGAGCTGACTCAGAGACTGAAACTGAAATGAAATGCACCATAACCAATCAGAAACCAGAGCATTTGGCAGGACTTGCACTGAACCTGCCAAATGCTCTGGCCTACGGTGCATTCCAAATCATGCTGTATGCCAAAGGTACCCAGATGGTAAACTATTTCCAGTGGATTTGTGAAACATCCATGGAAGGTTTTTTTTTTTTGCATGCTAATACTGCTCAAAACTAGGGGTGTGCACGAATAGTCGAACATTTGATTATTCAGTCTGAAATTATTATTCGAATAATAAAAACACTATTCTAATTTTACTATGTGTTGATTTGCTGGCCGTAGATGCAGGGAATCCATGATAAATTCTAAGCAGTAACTAAATGCACTGGGTGGCGCTGTGGAGCAAAAACACTATTCGAATTTTACTATGTGTTGATTTGCTGGCCGTAGATGCAGGGAATCCATGATAAATTCTAAGCAGTAACTAAATGCACTGGGTGGCGCTGTGGAGCGTTAACAAGTTTGATAGTATTTGATCACAGAATGTCGTCATCTGCCTCGCGAAGTTTGGATTTACTTTGATCTAAATGATCTGACAAAATGTAATTACTTCTGATCAAATGAATTAATGACACTGGTATCATCATAATATCACCACCACAATGAGAAATCACATGAAATCAAAACACAGTCGACTGAGGAAAGACAGCTGTCCATAACTGCATTCACAGTCGTGTAAGCACAGCTGTACTCCGAATGAGCAGAGAAGAGAGTGCATCTGATAGCCAAATGATCTTGAGATATATATAAAGGTTCCTTGAGGGAGAGTGGTTTAACACAAAGCGCTAAGAAAGCACACGTTATTTTTGTCAGCGCGTTCTTATTGTTATTAGACTGAGGAACAAACTTTCACCCGAGCATGTGGATATTATTGTTTCTCTCAGAATTAATACGTGAAAATTTAAACACAATAAATATAGGCCTACTCGTGTATATGTGGCCTACATTCTGTACTGTTATTGGCACAGTCTGCTTGATTTTTCCATTTGCTCTGCTTGATAATGAATGCTTTTTTATGTATTTTTTTGTTTACACGTTTTCAACCAAAATAAAACCTTGTGATATAACGTAACGTTGTTGTAAAACATTGTTGTGTAACGGCTAAATAATAAGCTTGTTCAGAAATCGTGACAAAAACTTGATAATTAAAAATAACGTCTTTCTCATTAAACCTCATTTAAATAAACAAATATTAGTTTTTTTATGAGCCCAAATATTTGAATGCAAAATTTTTGGAAAATGCCCATCCCTACTCAAAACCTTCTTGCGCAAACAGAAGAGTTGTAGAAAATAAAATGAAGGCAATGCATTTAGCTGGATGCAAATACTTACATGCAAACCCAAGTACTACCCTATAACTTTAAGATTCATGTTCTAATACTTCCACTTTTAACTAAACCGTAAAATACTTTCAACTTCTCCACCCTAAAGATGCAGTCTAAATAGCAAAAATCTGTGTGCAAAAAAAGTCCAATTACCATGCTGTAGATATGCATGAAGCACTTGTCACTTTCAAACCAAGTGGCTTTCAGTTGGTCAGCACAATGAATTTGTGTGACCATCTTAAACATACGTGAAATTTGCACGGGAAACTTTGGTCTTCTCCACACTAATACATTTTCATTTGAAAACGCATATTTTTTTCTCGGTTTTGGCCTTGCATCCACACTGAAACAGCGTTTTTGTCAAGGAAAATCAAGCTTTTTGAAAATGCTCTCCAAAGTGGATAAATTTGAAAACGCTGTTTACGTGATGTAGTGTGGACTGTGAAAACAGAGGCTTTTGAAAATGATGATGCATGTTTAGTCATGTGACACACTGTACCAATAGACATCTATGTTTATACCAGTAACTAGGGCTGCACGATTGCGATTGTCATGCGCATTTTGTTAAAAAGGCCGGTTCTGTAATCAGAAGAAAATCATCGTCACGTGCTTTCAGATGGAGCAGAATTTACTACACATAGCCGTGGTTCACTGACAAGTTACGCAAAAAAAATCGCGGACGATTTTATTGCACGATTCTGAAATCGAAGAAATCGTTTGCGATAATGACAGCTGTTTGCATAGCTTCTCAGTGAACTACGGCTCTGTGAAGTAAATGCTGCTCCATCTGAAAGCATGTGAAAATACCACATTTAATAAAATTTTTACTCCAAACTAACTTCATAACATCAGTCAAGTGTTTGAAATAAATCCTTTTGTGAGATGTGGCTTCTTACACAGAATAAGGCACGCAACAATTTACTACACATAGCCGTAGTTCACTGACAAGTTACACAAAAAAAATCACAGACGATTTTATTGCACGATTCTGAAATCGAAGAAATCGTTTGCGATAATGACAGCTGTTTGCATAGCTTCTCAGTGAACTACGGCTCTGTGAAGTAAATGCTGCTCCATCTGAAAGCATGTGAAAATACCACATTTAATAAAATTTTTACTCCAAACTAACTTCATAACATCAGTCAAGTGTTTGAAATAAATCCTTTTGTGAGATGTGGCTTCTTACACAGAATAAGGCACGCAACATCTTTCATAGTATTTAAGCAGTGATAAAGGCATTGCATTATAAATATACTTTATTTTAATTAAAATTATAATGATAAGAACTCAGATAAACCGTATATTGCCGTAGTCGTGTGTTTATTAGTCACGTTGAATCAATGAAAGCAGTTGAGTCTTCTGTTTATTCTGCTGCAGCGAGGCGTATTTGGAGTTTAAGCACGAAAGCGCCCTCTGGCCTTTGGATGGAGATTTACTGGTGATCACAGAACCGTGCTTCACTGAAAGAAACGCATGACAATCGCAGCTTCTGTCGAATCGCGATCTCGATTCCATTTCGAATGATCGTGCAGCCCTACCGGTAACTGTGCTTTTATTGTGCCATTCACTTTCACACTGCTGCTAAAGATATTTACTTTGTACACTCTTTATATTACAGTCCTATAAAGATGACAGAAAATTTACACACAATTGCTGTCCTGCGCCAAAACATGAGGGCAGTTTGCGTTTTAGATCAAACATGAGTAAAAGAGAAATAGACACGTCAGTGAATGATGAGATATTTCCTTAAATAAAATGATCCTGCCAAAAGAATTGCGTGAAAAATTATGTTGGTTCTGTCTGTATCATCTCAGTGAGCTTTTATGAGGTTTTACACATGCGCAGTAAGGCGAATTTAACGTTTTCTGACATTTCAGTATGGATTAGAAGCTTTTGGAAAGCTCTTAAAAACACTAATATGGACAGAGAGAGTTTTAAAACAAAAACTCTGTTTTCAAATGTATCAGGATTAATGTTGACGTAGCCTTTATCTTCACCACGCAAAACTCCCAAACACGTAGATTCTTATTAGAATGACTGAATTTCGCACATTAAGTGTCAACTCACGAGAACAAACACACTGGCAACGCTGAAATGAGTTCTAAGCAAAATAAAAAGTAGCTACTTTCCCATCCGTATGTGAATACCATGTGTGTCAATACAACAACCACAACAACAAGCTCAGCCTCATCCTGCATTGCATGCGTTACAGGCACACTTATGCAGTAAGACTTCTCATTTCTGCTGTCCTGACTCATTTTAGCACCAGAATGGATAAGCACAAAACTCAACTCAATTAGAAAAAGGACACTGCCCAACATGCAGAGAAAGCCCCACTGCCCCGAAGCACAGTTTAAAAGTCCCAGTCAAAACGCAAAGTTGTCTTTCACAGGAAGAGACTGATTGCTGTTCTAATCTTTGTGCTCGCATACGAGCATGATGCCATTGTGCACGTTAATGATGCAAGTTTTCTGCTCTCTCACCACAGAACTGGGCCTGTTCGAAGCACACAGACCCTTTCAATACCACATTAACATGTAGGCCGCCAAGAGGGGAAGAAGGGGGTGGAGTAACTTGGGAACAAAGCCTCTATAGTTGTCTCAAGCCTGGCTATGAGAGTTATGTAATTTGACTGGCAAGGCTGCATTTCCCCACTGGAGTACCACAGACTAATCTCACTGAGGGACGGAGCTGCTCTGGAAAGAAACGAGGACAAGAAAAACACGCTTGTAATGAGCAGAGGGCTTCCTTTCATCTGTGGCCATACCAAACACCTCCCCTCTTGCAGTCAGCAGATAATGCTGCAAATATGACCAGATCTTTGGCAGGTGGTGAGCAGGGTTCAAGGGGAAATGGGGGTAGAGAGGGCTAAAGCAAGTGCCTTTGCTAACCATCAGAATGGCGGTGGATTTAGAGTGGTTAAAAATATAATCGGATTCTGATTTACTGCTACGGGTGCCAGGAAACCATGTGACTGGCATCACATGAGGAGAAGTGGAAGGGGTTTGGGAGGGCGAGGAAAACACACACACAGCGCGTGCTGCCGGCATAATGAGCTTTGTGATCATTCTCCTTGGTTTCCACTGAAGGTAAGCAGATATAGTCTGATTTCAGAGGTAAACACCAGAAGATTTCTGAGCTCCAGAGCTCCACAGGGACAACAAAAAATGGGGGAAATTATCAGCGCTTCAGAGAGTAAAAAAGGAGCTTGACTTCACTCTGCTAGCCTGTATGCTGAGAGATAACAGCATTCACAACTGTAGCAATATGATGCTACATACAAAACTTCAAGCAATAGTCCACTCGAAAATGAAAATTTGTTCCAAACCCTGTCTTTCTTTGGTGGAACACAAAAGGAGATAAACAATGTTTTGTAAGTGTGCTTTCACACTAGCACTTTTGGTGCACACCAGGGTTCGATTGACGTCAGAGTTCGGTTCGTTTGGATGATGTGAACGCTGTCTTCCAGAACTCGGGTGCACACCCGCGAACCGTACCCGAGTCTGCTTAAAAAGGGTGGTCTGGGGTACGGTTCATGTGAACTACGGTACAGTTCGCTGCTGATGTGAACGCAATTGTACCAAATCGCAGAAGTGAACCGCTATTAATGACGTATTATTTGATAAAAATGTGTGTTTGTGTGTTTCACTCACTTTCCTGACGAGCGTGACTGACGTGCTGCAAACAGAGAGCTGTATATATAATTTCTGTTCACCTTCAGCATTCTTTAGAGCATTTGCAGTACATTTGTAAAACAGACGTAAGTGCCATTATGTACCGAAGCTTTGTAAACAAAACGAACAGTTCAAAAATATATAAAAGTGCAGAGAGCAATGTTATGCATTTGCTGCCTTCTCCTGCGCAGTCGTTACTAAGCATTGGGGTAAACAGCTGCTGGCTTGATGACGCAAACGAAGCGCGGTTCAGAGCCAAATAAAATAACATGAACGCAGTCCAGTGGGGGGCAGGGGGAGGGGGGAGCAATCGAACTTGGGTTCGGACCAGGCAAGTTAACCAAGTGTGAAAGCACCCCAAGTCTTATGAAGCCATCTGACTCTGAAATTCTGAGAAAAACAACAAGAATCAATATCATTCATTAATGCTTTGTACTTTTTGTATACCACTTGGTTGTAAAGTCAGAGCTGTGGAGGTGATCATTAGTAATAAATAATATGGGTGTATCAATGCAATGCAATATTGTATCGCCAGCTAAGTGAATTGATGTCAGATCGTCTTGCGCTGAAATGTCCAGTTTACACATCTAGTAAATAATTACTAAACTTTAAACTAAGTTATAATATAATTTACACTTTATGGAAAACAGCTGCCAAAAATCTAATTATGTGCCCCATGGAGGAAGGGCTTGATTTGAAAGGTGATAAGTGATAACAGAATTTAGATTTTTGGGTGAACTATTTTTAAGCCTTTCTTAGTACACAACAGCACACTATCTGTTCTAATACTATGGGTCTGCTGGCTTCCGTTGGGAATGACTGTCATAGGCTGCCACTGCTTACTGATGAAGAAGCATGGTCACATGAGCTGTGTGCTGGAGTGGGACCCTAGATTAGAGACAGCGAGCTCTCTGCAAGCAGTGACCCATTTTCACAACAGCCTCTACGCACACATATACACCGAGGATGCAAAATCCACACTCAAAAACAAAAACCCTTAACAAAAGCAGCGGCAGGCAGGGCCCAGGCATGCAATAAGCCCTGCTCTTAATGCACACATTCCAGAGCTGAGCCGTCCACCTGCCTGTTGGTACTAGTAGGGGCGCCAACAAAGTCAACGGCATCATTCACAAATAAAAGCTACATGTTCAAACATATATACTCTATTTAACGCAAGTGAGAGACACCAGCTCAAAGTGCCTAGTCACTATTCTCAAACTGACTAAAAATGAACAATATCTAAGGAAAATAAACATCCCACTGCAGCCAGAGTCAGACAGTTGCAGCCTCAGTTATGCTTCCTCGGTGTTTCAATATCCAACCGTCGCACCAAAAACGAGGAACTAGCCGCTAAGAGTAAAATATTCATTACTAGCTGCAACAGAAAGAAAGAAGGGATTTACCGATTCCATGGCCGTCTTCAGATGGGAAAGGTTAAAATCCAGCTAAAAATGCTGAAGATGTGGCTGTGAAGTCCAAGGAATCCTGCGAAAGCAAAATGAAAGACAGATTAGTCTCCTGAATACTGACAGTTCACCTTTCAAACATGAGTCATTTCCTCAATGCAGATGAATTTTACTGTATTCCTTCATTTCAGCACACAGAATGTGAAAGGCCAGTTCAGACGAGAAAAAGAGCAGATGATTCATCCATTGTGTTTTTTGCTCAGAGGTCCATTTATTAGGAATGGGTTTATCACAATTTCAGGGACAGTTGGTGTGTGCTGACACACGATGGGCACATTCCTATGTCGCTGTCACCCAATCCCACAAGCTCCTTTGCAACAGTTTCATCATGACAACAGCTGCAACAAGAGTGGTATTCAAAACTTGATAGCAATGTCTACTGTACCCTTACTAGGGCTGGGTGATTTGGCAAAAAAATAAAATACAGATTTCTTTCAGAATGTTGACAGTTTCAAGATAATGTAACAAAAACAAGTTCAAGAACAAAAGAATGAAATATGAAGGTAAATAGTGTACAAACTTGTAGCGAATCCTATGTTCAGAAATAATATCAAATAAGAAAAATGCTTAATATTTCTATGTAGACATTCAGTTTTACATGTCAACTCAAAAAGTCAAGGCAATTCAAATTCAAAATAGCTGAAAGTATAACACCAGTAGGCCTGGGCCGGTATGAGATTCTGACGGTATGATAACCTTAGATAAAAAAATGATCACGGTTTCACGGTATGTTTTTAACATACATTTAGGTAACAGTCATTTTACATACAGCACACAGTGAAAATGACATGAATATGACAGTGGGTAAATGGATAAAGCGCAGCATAATTTGAAATCACGAGTTTAAATTTAGTCGATCTCGCATCTCCATGTGAGGCTGAACTCTCCTCCTGTCACCTTTCAATTCACACAGACCGACCGTCATGCAGAGCATACGTGATCATGCAGGATACAAATGCACACTTCATAAGATCTCAATTAGATTCGACTATGTTTGCAAGGTTTGTGAAATTAAATGTTCATTAGTAGACATTCAAAGATTTGTTCAAATGATTTAAATGCGTATTTGCTGAATGCTGAAGACAAACGAGACAGTATTATAATTTTTGCATTTCTATTTCTAATAATAAAAAAAGCAATTGTTATAATACATTTTTGTATACATTTTAATTCCTTTGTTTAACCGTTCTATCTGATTATTAGACCGACTTCTATCTAGGGCTGTAGCTATCGATTATTTTAGTAATTTAGTAACCATTTTTCTTTATTAAAGAGCAATACTAGATATACAAGAGAAAATAAGATGGGTCTCTTAAAATAAATAACTAATTTGTGTTTCCTTTTTAGAAAAAGAAATATTTTTACTGCTGAACTTGCATACATTAATTACTGTTAAAACTAAACCCATTTAATGCATTTAATTGCCAAATTACATTCAAAACGCAAATACAAATATATAAATAAATTAATAAAATAAAATTAATAAAAATACAAAAATTAATTTCACATCACTTTAAAAAAGGTAAACATTACAACCTAAAATTAAGGCATAAATCAAGAAATATAAAAATCAATTTCACATTACTTTAAAAAAAGGTAAAAAGGTACAAACTAAAGCTAAGGCATAAATCAAAATAATAGTAATAAAAATAATAATACCTAAACATTGCATTTATGTCGTGCAACTTCACTTTCAAGTTTCAGCCTAACTAAAGCTCAAGCATGACATAAGTCTTTACTGTCTTCTTGGAAGGCTTTGTGGCTTTTGTGAGAGGCAAAAATCAGTGGACAGGAAGGTCATTTGGAACGAGAACAAGAGTCCATACACAATTTCTGCAACACAAAATTAGAGTTACTTGGAGAATAAACCCTCTTAAATGTCTCTTTACGTACGCGTGTGTGTGTGTGTGTGTAAAACTTGTTTTTGATATCCTTCATATTCTGTGTACTGGTCAGTTCACATCAGTGATAGAAATTAATCTGTTCCAATAAGTTTAAATTGAATTTGACATTTTATGGGCATTTTTATCTTTATAAAGCTTTTTTTTTTTCTAAAAGTGTGCATCATCTTTTGAGTCAAATTCTTACATTTAATCAGTCAATTAGAATAAAAACACATTTGGGCTGTTACCAAACAAATTATATCAGTATCAACAAAATTCATCTTTGCAATGCAGAGGAAACACAGAAGCTGCATCTGAAGAGGCATTTAGATGTAGGCCTATTTACACACTAATCAACTCAGCTCAGAGGGACATGAATGCATTTGACCTGCAGTTACAAATGCATAAATAATATTTTGTTATTTTAAACATAAAACATTGAATACTGATATTTACAATTATTTAAAAATTATTTTCATTATTTGAAAAGATACTTTAAATGTGAAATTAAAGCCGCCAGTAGGTGGCAGCAAGTCACTGTTAAGAAGCGAGTCATTGCGATTGAACCGAATCATTTAAACGGTTGATTCATTTGAAAAATAATGTGTTTTTTGAACATTAAAGCATGTCAACATATTCTGTTACACCAAATACACAAAATAATAACCTTTAAAAAAGCATCATATGACCCCTTTAACAACAAAAACCGTACTGAACCATACTAGTAGTAGTAAAAAATCATTATGTACATTAACAACGATTTGGGACCAATATAATGTAATTTAAAGGAAAACTATGTGAATGGCCCTCTGTGGTGCGGCAGGATTTTCTGTCGGCTGCATTCAAATCCGCATCTGAAGTTTCCCACTCTGTTCAGCGTGCAGTATCCCGTGTCTAAACAAATAGCATGTGCTGTCAGTGATTTAAACCACTAGAGACCACTCTCGCACTGTGTAATGACAGCAGACCCTTCTCAGCTGCTACAGCAATGGACGCAACCTGGAAAACTATCGGCATGGATTTTTGTCGATAACCAGCAATCAACTATCGGTGCCGATTAATCGGCAAAACAGATACATCGGTCGATTTCTATTAAAGAGCAATAAAATCGGTGTTCAACAAGTGTTTATTATGATAACAGCATTGCACAATAATTAAAATTACACTGTATATTCCGAGTACTTATCCAGAAATAAGCAGCTGTTGGCAGATTCTCAGTTAAAAGAATCTATTTAACATTAAACGATACCCTACCATATGTGTGATCTTCCATTTTAAAGGGGTCATATGATGCGATTTAATTTTTTCCTTTCTCTTTGGAGTGTTACAAGCTCTTGGTGCATAAAGAAGATCTGTAAATTTGCAAAGACTAAAGTCTCAAATCCAAAGAGATATTCTTTATAAAAGTTAAGAGTCAGCCACGCCTACCATTAAACGGCTCGTTCGAACACACCCCCACATATCTACCTCACTATGTGGGAAGATTTGCATAACGCCACCCAAATGTTCACGCAAAGAAAGGCGGCGTAACTTTTATTCTCGCTGTAGTATTGTTGCCGCTGCCGCCATGTCCTGAAGACGCTGTGTGCTTCGTTGTGAAAGCGAAACTACTTTGTTTGGTCTTCCAAAAGAGGACGATATCCGCTTCGTCATGCCTAGAGCTGATCCGTGCTGGTCGCTGAGGGAATACTTCAACTTAGTGCTGTGGATCGCCGGATCGGCTTTCACCACTCCTTCGCCGGGACCGCTGTTCTCGACCCTTCTGCCTCAGCTCACTCTTGCCCGGCTTCAGCTCACGCTAAGCCGGGGCTTTCCAAATTCTGTTTTAGCAGGTCTAATTTGAAAGCATAAAACGAGTTTCATTTACTCTTACAATAGCCTTATGATTTTTTTGCTCAGAAATTCTGAGCCTATCGGAAAGTAAAGTAAGTGCACGAAAGCAATGCTAACATTATTACGGTTTAATTTGTATACTCTTTAGTCGTGGGTCATGTTTTATAAGATGTATAAGCTTGTCCGATGTTATTGCTCTTTAATGCGATATGTTTGTATGGTATTCTTGCATTTAAGTAAAAAGCTGGTCTGTCTCTGAAGTATTGTGAATACATACGCCTAGTGCACTCCCATTTAAATCATGAAATATGCATCAGAATATCATGACAACATTTTCCCTTGATTTTTCATACCCAATTAATGTTTGAAAACTGTGGTTAATATGTTTTGATGAAACATCTATGATGAATTGTTCATTAATAAATCACAACAATCCCGTGCTATGGGCATTGCCATTCATGCAGGCTACAACGGAGGAATAGTTTCAGCCCTACTTCTATCTGTATTAGACAGAACTGTTAACGACAACAGCAAACAAGAGGGAGAATGTGAGCACTGTGTGCACAGACACTGCCGTTCTCAGCGCCGTCAAAATAAAAGTCCCGCCTCGAACGCATCGGCCAAACAGGAAAAACTTATCGGCCTATGCCGATATTTGAAAAATGCCAAATATTGGCAGATATATCGGCCTTGGCAATATATCTGTCAACCACTAATAGTTTGTGCTGCTCCATCCTTCAATAACAGTTTCTTTGCAAAGCCTGAATTACTCTGTAATAACAGGTTCATAAAACACTCAAATAAGGCACAAAAAAGTTACACTGATAAAAATAAACATTAGGTCTTTACCGCTTAGCTCAACTCTGGGTAAATGTCATTCTAAACCCCGCTTTTAACTAGGGATGTCAACGATTAAAGCTATCGATGGTCGATTAAGCAGTTTAATTTTGGGCTGCGTGTGGCTCATGCGCAAAACACGTGCGATCGGCTGTGAGTGACGGTATATAAATGCATCATCATTCACTCATAATTACAAATTAAGCTTTTAATGTGATTTAAGCTTTAAAAGTACATTAAAATAGAAACAACACAAAGTTCTTCAACATGGAATGCAATAGAAATGTAGTAACAGTCATTTCCCCAGATAATTGTTTCATATTTGAAAATTAGGTGAAGGTTGCAGGGCTGCGGGACACTGCGGGGGAAGGATTCATTCCTACAACTTGTTAATTCGTTCCTACGACTTATTAATTTGTGGCCACTGTCCATGTTTCATTAATTTTGTTCCTTAACCCATGATTTAACTAAAATGAGGGAACAAATTAATACATCGAACGAATTCTTAATTCATGGCCATGCAATCTTTCATTTCCCTTCCGCATGTTTACCACAGTAAGAGATGCGAAAACAGTGATAAAAAGTGAATGACAATAAAATAAACCTGCAAAATTAGAGGGTTAGACGGTGAGGATTTAGGAAAAGAAACAATGCCTAAATATTATTGAATTTGTGTAAATTCGTGACCAAGAACAAAGCCGCATAAATGTAGGCTATAGGCTCAAACAGCATCCAAAAGCATGGTCGCGATGTAAGATTTTCCAGCTAACCAAATATTCCTCTAATAAACAAAGCTTTTATACCACACTTGTCATAATCAGAGCTTATAATTTGTAAATAAATAATTGCTGGATTCAAAACAGCAATTAAAAGGCGCTGTGGCCGACACTTGACTATACGTTTTCCCAAGGCATTCAATGCTGTCACTAAACGGTGATGCCACAACTACGAGCATCGTTCACAAGTTTTTGCATGGACCTAACTAGCCTAGAGCACAGGTTTTCAAGCCCTGGGACAAAATGGGATGCTTTAAGGAAAATGTATAGCCTATGTAAGTAATAGGCCTAAAATAAAAATAACAATTTGTTTTCATTAAAAAAAAAAAGCGAAATATATCTGACTTAAATAATTAAGCTAACAGATTTAAAACAGAAGTGTGGCGCGGCGCTCCATAAACAAGTTCAAGAAAGGAAAGGATGACAACGCACATTCTGTTTGTTTGCTTTATTTAGCAAAAGCACAAATCTTGTTTTTATTGTGAGTGTGCAAAAATAAAAGTAAACACTTTTGCGGATTATAGCTTACTCCAAAAATTTAGTTTTTTATGTTTCAGCTGTTCGATCGCCCCGGTGCCTCGTGCGCACACACCCCACATATTCTAGCAATTCAAACTTACATAGCAGTCTGTTCATTATCAAAATAAAATACAGTCAACCAAACATATAAAAGGTTACACTGGTCAGTTTAAATAGACTGTAGTATACTGGTCCACTCTGCTGTTATGCCAAGGATGTTTTTGCTCATGTGAAGAGGATGATCTTTTCCGTCTATATGCAAATGTGTGTAAAGTACAAGCCTAGTTTACATTTATAAATAATAGTTTAACATTCAAATACATTACGAATATGGAAACATTTGGATTTGTGCCGAATGAGACGCGAGTAATAACCTCCAAATACATCCAGCAAAACCCACGCTCGCTCCGTCTCGTATGCACGCACGCATGCACTGTCACGATCTAATGGACTGTAAATGCCGGATTTTTAAAAACAAATAGGCCTACCGGAACGCAAAAATTTAAAATCTGACATTTTCCGGAACAGGAAAAATTAAGGATCAAATTAAGTACTGGTCATAATACTCACATACCCCTTTAATTCGGGTGAGAAAGCGGGGGTTTTTTTTGAGTGGCTTTTGCACATCCTGTCTTTTGCTGCTGCAATAGACGCATTTTGCTGCATTAAAGTTAACGATTAATCGATTAATTGATCGTTAATTTAAACGACGATCGATCATGGAAATGATCGAAAATTGACATCCCTACTTTTAACCCTGGGTAAAGGTACTTTTCATACTAGTAATTTAAAAGCGGGGCTAGCACTGCTTTTTACTCTGTGTTATGAAAGTTTCTTGTAACATTGGAATCCTTTGAAAGGATATGTAGAATGGCAGGTGCCACAAACAACCAGAAACCAGCACAAGACTGGGTGAACACTGAGTTTCTGCAGTTTTTGCTGCTTAGTTTCAAGCAATCTTTTTAGGCTGGGGAGGAAGTTTGGGGTTACAGTAGGTTTCATAGTATATCGATTCCTTATTTCAAATGATCAAGATAAATTTGATTTAAAGACTCTACCTTATATAAAGAGACTACCACATTCAATCAAAATTCAAACTTCAACAATTAATGTCCTAAAGAGTTCTCACCATATCAAACCAACCAACACTTAATAGAAGGCCTGCACATTAAGTACTCTGATCAGTAAAGGCGAATCTACAGCATTGCAAATAAATTACAGAGAACACCTTGATTTGAAAAAATAAATAAAAATAATAATAATAATTATATATATACTCTAATATATAATATTTCAACCCTTTTTAGCACGTACAAACACATCCATCGGCTCCTGCAAAACTAACCTCCTCAATGAGCTTTAGCAAACTGATCCAAGCCTGTAAAGAGTAAGACAAAGTCCATTCACTTTCAAACTGGAATATTCATTCTGGATTCATTAATCCAGAATGAACCTCACAAGTCATTTGACCAAATATCAAAAAACTAATAAATAAAAAATAAATAACATTAAACATACATTGCACAAAGAAAATGTCCCCAGTACATTACGTCAAACTACAGTTTATTCTAGATGTACTACATATACATATCATTACATCATTTGGTGTAAAATATAACCCAGGCATGTTCTCAATGGGTTTCGTGACATTCACCCACATAGAGTGAGGCAGAGAGAGAGAAGTGAGAGAAACCACTGTTAAATCTGAGGTGGTCTAGTCCATTAGTAGAGGGCCTCAAAACACATCTGAGAAGATAAACACATGGAAACATGTCTGCCAAGATGCTCTCGACAGCAATCAAACTCGAGATCACCAAAACCATTCCCACATGCTACGGAGTCAGCGGCAGAAGATTTATCGATTACATTGTTACGCCAGTAGGTGGCGAAAAGGTGCTATTAAAATGTATTCGTCTTTGAATCATACAAGAGATTCGTTCAAGAACGCTGATTCATCCAGTAATGAAACAAGTACATCTTGAGTGAGTCACTGAATCATTCATTCATAAATTACATGTGGTTTTGTTTAGTTGTCTAATGTTTTTTCTTCAGAATCATGAGAGAACCACAACTTCCATTGGGAAAAAAAGAAAGAAAAAAAAAAACTAAATTTGTCCAGAATCATGCAGTTCTATTTTGCACACAAGCAGCTCTTAAAGAGTCCAGTTTTTATGTAGCCTGTTGATTTTTGTTCATGGTATTCAGCTGTAACTAAATGGTTTGCAAAAAAGAGACAGGATAAATGTTTGATATCATTATTTAATCACATTGGAACTGAAACTGGGAATCGAAAAGAATCGGAATCGATAAGCAGAATCGGAATCGATAAAATTCAAATGATACCCAACTCTACTCCGGTGGAGAAAAACTGACTGGATCTAAAACTTTAAGATGGCACAGCTCATTTCTCCGGCAGTGTAAGTTACTGAAACCACTAGGGCTGCCCTCGACTAAGGATTTTTCTGGTCGACTAGTAGCCGTTCATTTTAAGCATTAGTCGACTAATCGCACGTTTATTAATAAACCATTTAAATCATTATAATGAGCCTTTAATTGCCTACATACTAGCCTAATAAGTGCTCAAGCACACGCATAAAGTTCACCACATCACACTGACAGAAGTATTGATCATGAATGTGTAGAGCCTAAGCGACTATTAGGGGGCAGCCCTAGAAACCTCACATGAAAGCACGCAATACACGGTAGACGCGCGTTTGTGCAGCAGAACGGCTCTCTCTCTCGCACTTTTCGATGACAGACAACTAGTTGTCCAGTCCTGTTCCATTCATACAGTACGTGTTTTATGAGAATGCGGTTGTGAGTGCTGAAAATTTACGATCGTCACGCCTGTAAATAGGCGTGTGAATCGGCACTGGTTTCACGATTCAATTCGATTACAATTACAGGGCTCCAGACTGCGATAATTTTTTCTGCCTGTGCGACTAAATTTTGTGTGTGGTCGCACTAGCGTGACCATCGCGTTGGTCGACTCATAAGCACTGCAATTTCTTGTTGCATATGAGAAACATCAAACGGCAAACAAAACTGAAAGCATAACGAAACCGTGCGACTCATTTGAGCTGCGCAGCGCTTAGAGTATAGAGCCTGGTTTATACTCGCCGTGTCAGCAGGAGCGCGAAGGTGCATGCAGTAAAAATGACGCGCATATTGAGGAAACGATTAGAGATGCACCAATTTGATCAGCCTTTTTTTGCCAGCGGCGGCGGAAATTATGTCACAGCCACACGCACACTCACAGTCGCGTGTAAACATGTCGTTTCGCGTGAGAATGATTCAAATTTAAATTGCATTCCGTGTAAATGGCAACTGATAATGTATTTATATCGTGCCAGATGAGGCTTGCACAGACTGAGTGAGTGTGTGAGAGAGACAGCACACACAATGTAACTCACAGAAATTTACAGATTTACCTGCATACTGCGGCAGAAAAACAAAGATATTTACAAAATATGATATAGGTAAGCAACATTATACGGCCATGATGTTTCCTCAAATATCAATATCAACACGATTGCAATGTGACACTGATTTTATACAATAGTATTTCAATAAACGAGAAGTTGATATTAAGTGATTTAGATTTTAGACAAAATATTGACTGTTTTTGCTCAATTTCGCTGATGAAAATAGTTCCGATCAAAGCCACAGCAGAACTGTTGTGTCTCCGAGCAACACACAGCGGTGTTTCATTACTGAATGACTCCACGTTTTTGAACGAATCGAGTGAGTCAATGATTCAGTGGCCCATTCATAAGGACAGTCACTTGCCTCGTTTCTGAATGAACCAGTCATTTGAATGAATCGGTTGAATGAATAAATAAATGACTCACTCATTAAAACAGACATTTGCCGTCACCTACTGGTGGCTTAGTCATATTTAAAAGTATTATTGCATTTTTTCAATATTTATTTGTATGTTGAAAAATATGTAAAACATTAATCTTATTAAATTAGTTATGCATTTGAAATGTTGCAGTGTAAATGCATTTATGGCACCTCAGCTTCATCAAACTGTCTGTGTAAATGCATCTAATGCCACTTCAGATGCAGCTTCTGTTTCCTCTGCAGTGAAAAGATAAGAGTTTTTAAATACTAATTTCATTTGAACGGTAACAACTCTACAGTTTCTTATTATTCTAACTGAATTAATTGGAACAAAGTAAGAATTTGATGTGAAATATGACATTTAATAAGGTTAGGGGGAAAAATGACCATTTATAAAGGAATGACATCTGGTTTGTTACATACAGAAACTAATTTTAAGTTAACTATTTCTTCCTCTTTCCAGTCACAAATCACTTATTTTAAGAGTTGTTTAAGTGAGAGAAAATCTGTAACTTAGTCCAGATTGGGGGAATTGTAATGTTTAATAATTTATTTTATGTAAATAATTTTTGATTTTTTTTTTTTGTATATGCTGTCAATTATAGTTTTTAGAAAGAAAATCGGAATTTGCAAAAATCGGTATCGGCAAGTCACACTTCTAAAAAAAAATCGGAATCGGCCAAGAAAATTGCAATTGGTGCATCTCTAGAAACGATGGATGGTTTTCAAGCTAAAGTCAAGTAAAAGAATGCTTCTTAAACCAGAGAAAGTGAACATGTTGGCATACTTGTGGGGGGGGGGGGGAAACATGCAAGCACCGTCACCGACAGCAAGTTTAGTTTTCTTTTTTAAAACTTGTTATCTTTGCTGTTTACCTCACATTACGCTATGGAGGCTCTCTTTTATTTATTTTTTTGTTTGTTTTTTTATTCCTCCGTGTTTGCTAAACGTTCTGTAATTTATTAGTCGGAATTAGGGATGTCAACGATTAATCAACGATCGATTAATTGTCGATAAACCTTTTAATCGATAAACCTTATCGATGGTCGATTAAGCATGGTCATCATTAACGTGCATAGTTTGAGACGCACGCGGCTAGCTGGTTTGCCAACCGCCAAAAAACGCTGAAGACGACGACGACGCACGCGGCTTACGCCAAAACATGTAAAGTACAGCAGTTGTGAGGGAAAAATTAAACGAGCACGCAAGAGTTTTGTTTGGGATCATTTTATTTCAGATGGCGATAATGTTAATTGCAAACATTGTGACTGTGTTTTAAAATATAATACATCAACGAGCACCATGATATATCATTTGAAAAAAGTGCATCCAGCGGTTTCCAGGACAGGATTTGATTCGACACAGCCTACAATAACCTCCGTTTTAGCCGGGAAAAAAGTAGGAGCTCAGAAGGCAGGAGGAATAACTGAACGACTGTGTAAAATGATTGCAAATGACATGTTGCCTATCAGCGTCATCGAAGGTGGTGGCTTTCGAGAGTTGATCAATTTTATTCAGCCAGACTACAACATACCATCAAGAGCCGCGATAACCAGCCGACTAGAAGATCGTTATGAAAAGAAAAAAGAAGTGTTCAGTTGAAAAAATAGCCCTCACAACTGACTGCTGGACCGTACTAACAAGGGAAAGCTACATAACCATCACATGTCATTACATAGACTCTGAATGGCAGATGAAGTGCGCGGTCCTTCTTACAGAGAGCTTGTCTGATAAACACACCGCTGACAAGCTTGCCGAAAAGTTAAACGAGGCCGTAGCTTCATGGGACATCACAGGGAAAATAGTAGCATGTGTTCACGACAACGCAAAAAATATCATGGCAGCAAACGATCAAACTCGTGTCAGCTGGGATTCCGTGCCATGCTTTGCCCACACATTACAACTCGCCATAAACGATGGCTTCAACATATACATAAACAGGGTCATCGCAGCTGCTGGAAGACTTGTTCAGCACTTCAATCACAGTACTGTGGCTACCAGAGCACACCGTGACAAACAGGCACAGTTGAAACTTCCACCGCATCGCCTGATACAGTCCTGCAAGACAAGGTGGAACTCGGTCAGTGACATGTTTGCCCAGCTCGTGGAACAAAGGTGGGCAGTGACTGCCGTACTGTCTGACCACACTGTCACCAAACTAGCGGACTTCAGAATTCTTGAGCTCAAAGATGAATACTGGCAGCTGATGGAGGACGTGGCACCTGTGTTGGCAGCGTTAAAGTGTGCCACGACTGTAATGTCTACCGAATCTGATGTGTCCATCTCAAATATCTATCCTATCACTTACGACCTCTTACATTCACATCTTATGAGAAACGAAGAGGACAGCGCTCGGGTTTTGGAGTAAAAAGCAAAAGTGCATGCCTCATTGGCGCAACGAATGCAGGCAAGAGACGTTTTGAGAAACATCCATTCCATACAAAATAATTTCATAGGCGATGCGCCACCTAATCGCTTAAATTAATTACTTTAGGTTCAATCTAGTGCACTCCCATCAAAGCCGATAGCGACGATGCTGGATGCCAGACACAAACATCTAGGCTTTCTAACCACATCAGAGAGGTTGGCTGCCAATGCAAAGCTACACGAAATGGCATCCGCAGTAGTTCTGACCGGGCCCCATACAGAAAATCCAAATAGTGGGTTTACTCAAAGTATGCAGCAGGCCCAAGCTGGAAGTGATGACGGGAAAAGAGCCCTTCAGATGCTTCTCGGAAGTAATTACAATGAACGAATCGATAAACCTTATCGATGGTCGATTAAGCATGGTCATCATTAACGTGCATAGTTTGAGACGCACGCGGCTAGCTGGTTTGCCAACCGCCAAAAAACGCTGAAGACGACGACGACGCACGCGGCTTACGCCAAAACATGTAAAGTACAGCAGTTGTGAGGGAAAAATTAAACGAGCACGCAAGAGTTTTGTTTGGGATCATTTTATTTCAGATGGCGATAATGTTAATTGCAAACATTGTGACTGTGTTTTAAAATATAATACATCAACGAGCACCATGATATATCATTTGAAAAAAGTGCATCCAGCGGTTTCCAGGACAGGATTTGATTCGACACAGCCTACAATAACCTCCGTTTTAGCCGGGAAAAAAGTAGGAGCTCAGAAGGCAGGAGGAATAACTGAACGACTGTGTAAAATGATTGCAAATGACATGTTGCCTATCAGCGTCATCGAAGGTGGTGGCTTTCGAGAGTTGATCAATTTTATTCAGCCAGACTACAACATACCATCAAGAGCCGCGATAACCAGCCGACTAGAAGATCGTTATGAAAAGAAAAAAGAAGTGTTCAGTTGAAAAAATAGCCCTCACAACTGACTGCTGGACCGTACTAACAAGGGAAAGCTACATAACCATCACATGTCATTACATAGACTCTGAATGGCAGATGAAGTGCGCGGTCCTTCTTACAGAGAGCTTGTCTGATAAACACACCGCTGACAAGCTTGCCGAAAAGTTAAACGAGGCCGTAGCTTCATGGGACATCACAGGGAAAATAGTAGCATGTGTTCACGACAACGCAAAAAATATCATGGCAGCAAACGATCAAACTCGTGTCAGCTGGGATTCCGTGCCATGCTTTGCCCACACATTACAACTCGCCATAAACGATGCCTTCAACATATACATAAACAGGGTCATCGCAGCTGCTGGAAGACTTGTTCAGCACTTCAATCACAGTACTGTGGCTACCAGAGCACACCGTGACAAACAGGCACAGTTGAAACTTCCACCGCATCGACTGATACAGTCCTGCAAGACAAGGTGGAACTCGATCAGTGACATGTTTGCCCGGCTCGTGGAACAAAGGTGGGCAGTGACTGCCGTACTGTCTGACCGCACTGTCACCAAACTAGCGGACGCCAGAATTCTTGAGCTCAAAGATGAATACTAGCAGCTGATGGAGGACGTGGCACCTGTGTTGGCAGCGTTAAAGTGTGCCACGACTGTAATGTCTACCGAATCTGATGTGTCCATCTCAAATATCTATCCTATCACTTACTTACATTCACATCTTATGAGAAACGAAGAGGACAGCACTCGGGTTTTGGAGTTCAAAGCAAAAGTGCATGCCTCATTGGCGCAACGAATGCAGGCAAGAGACGTTTTGAGAAACATCCATTCCATACAAAATAATTTCATAGGCGATGCGCCACCTAATCGCTTAAATTAATTACTTTAGGTTCAATCTAGTGCACTCCCATCAAAGCCGATAGCGACGATGCTGGATGCCAGACACAAACATCTAGGCTTTCTAACCACATCAGAGAGGTTGGCTGCCAATGCAAAGCTACACGAAATGGCATCCGCAGTAGTTCTGACCGGGCCCCATACAGAAAATCCAAATAGTGGGTTTACTCAAAGTGTGCAGCAGGCCCAAGCTGGAAGTGATGACGGGAAAAGAGCCCTTCAGATGCTTCTCGGAAGTAATTACAATGAACGAGATATCAACGACTCGGAAAGCGAAGTGAACAACTTTCTTAGAGAACAGCCTTTGTCCCTTGACTACGGCTGGGTATCGTTCAAAATTTTTCGATATCGATACCGATACCTTGACTTCGATACCGGTTCCTGAACGATACTTTTTTTGATACCAATTTTATGAAATCAATTTTAACAAGATTACATTATCTAGAAAAAAAAACTTTGGTTTTATTTTTAAGATTGTTGATGTTTATACAAACTCAAAGACTCATCTCCTGAGCCACTGCACAAAGGAACAAAATGTAACCAACACAATCAGTGCAAAATAGTTTTAATAAAGCTCAAATAGTCTTCAGTTTACACATCTTTAGGCTACATTTACACTAGTGCGTGTTCGTTTTAAAACGCATAGCTCAGACAGAATCATGATTTCTATTTATTTTCCACTGATTTACTGATGAGCATTAGCAGCTTCCAGCACTGTCTGCTTGTGTTCTCTCTTCCATGATCGCTGCTCTGACTCAGAGGTAGTAACATTTAATTTCAGCAACATTACATGGTCAAAACACACATTAGATGGCAGGTCCGGATTTACCTATTTTCGTGACATAGAAAAAAAACTTTTTTGGGCCCCCTTCCCTATTAATATAATAGACCTAATATTACCACCCAAGCAAACTAAAATATTTCTTAATCAGTGGAAACCGATACAGTGTTTTCTATCGGAATAAGCGCTTGCGTTCAGTCAATAAAAATCGAATAGTTCTTAATTTGTTTGAGAACTGAGAAAGACCATACCATATAGTCGTGGTCACATAACTACCTCCGGGAGTGCATTATTTCTCTAATAATTTTAACGGCCTGGAGTCCCAACCACACATCAAGACATTGTTCAGATCATTTGTTTCAAGACATTTGACATGTTTCCGTCCTGAAATCTCGTGTGGGTTGAACTAATTTTTTTACGCACCTCATCCCAAACCTTCCGTTGCAAATTCCAAAACGTCATTTTAGAGCTGATAACAGAGGCTTCAGCCATTGATATGCAGGCTTACGTAGTTATTAATGCAGTCTAATGCAGTTATTAGAGAGAGGGAGCGAGAGAGATTAAGTGTGTGTGAATACCTGCGTCTATGAGTCTCTCAGCAGCGTTCAGCAGCAGCGTCTACTAATAGTGAATCTTTAAGTTAAACTCCTTCATGAACCTCGCTACTGAGAAATGTCATGTAGCTTTTCAGCTGCGAAAATATTTTACTGATAAATTCGCGGTGCAGATTTAAATTCGCGGTTTCTGTTCGCGTCTCCGCGTGTCTGCACTGTGTGTGCGTCTGTGAGAGAGACTGGGAGAAAGAAAGCGTGATTTCCGTAGCCTACATAAAAAAGGTGGAAGACATGGAACTAGTTTGTCATTTTTTACCCTATTGTTTGTTATATTTATGCGTAAATCCGGCCCTGTTATACGGCAATCGGAAGTTATTACAAACACTCGATGGTGGTTTAAAGTGAGTTTTGAGTAAAAGCGGAATATAAATCTGATTTATTGTCTTATGTAGCATGATGCTACAGTTTGCATGAATGGTCACATAACACGCTTTTTCGGTCGTGTAACATTAGCATGAACGGACATCTGCATATGATCGGAACTCCACGCAGCTCCCGCGCTACTCTATACTGGTGGTATTACAGTATCACGAGAGCTAAAGAGAGCAGACTGCTCCGTGTGCTTTCGAATCGCTCTCACGGATGATCGATCTATGCCGTGCTAAAGGGCTATTTATGCATACCAGGAACATCCGTCCCATCAGAACGCGTGTTCTCAGCAGCTTGCCTGATGGTCAACAGACTTTGCACAAGACTAACTCCGGAACATGTTAACATGCTGATCTTTTTGAACAAAAACCAGTGATGTGCACTTCAGGTACGCTGTGCTGTATCCTTCGTGTGCACACGAAGTTTGTATCATAATTGCGTTAAAGTAAACATTCATATTAATGCTGTACATAAAATAAAATTGTTAATATAATTCAAATGTGTTCTTTTAAATATTTAAAGCTAAAAGTGTTGCACAGTAAACACATTAAATGTGCTAAAATGTAGAAATGAAGACGATTTCTGAATACATTTTAAATGTTGCCAATTTGTTTTTTAAAGGAAAGTGTTGTAGAGTTACACAAATTTCTAGGCATTTTAAATTAAGTAAAAAAAATAGATGTTGCACGTTGTACGTTTAATGCTTCAAATGTTTATTTTTTTGTTTACAACAAAAAGTGTTTATTGCTTTAAATGTTACGTTACACCATAAATGTGGTAAAATTAAAAACAAATGTCGCAAAGTTCACGCAATGACATGGGTTGTTTTAAATATTTTTTTTTAAACTAACGTGTTGAAACGTTCACAATAAATGTGATAGAATGGGGACATTAAGATTATTTTAATGCATCAAATGTGTTAAACTATTTGTTTTCTTTAGTGTAAATGGGCACAAAATAAATGTGTTGGAACTGTCAAATGGGTTTTTGAAAAATGACAGCAAAATAAAGTTTTATTTGAAAAGAAACCAATCTGTTTTGTCATTCAATTAACATTATCGAGGAAAATTTAATTAATACCAAAACAAATTTAAGCTCTACTTCGGTACTATGCTTTGAGTGTGTCAGAAACAGAACAGGGTATCAGTTTACTGTCTGGGGTTGTGTTGCGTTGAGCCGAGCCGCGTCCAGTGTAGACTGCATCATCAGATCGTTAATTATTCAAAATAGATTAGCATATCTAATAGATATTAATCTAAACCAGTGTTTCCCAACCTTTTTGTAGTCGCGGCAATCTTTGGTAATTTTAACAAACTTGTGGCACCCTACAAAATTTATTTTGTCACAATATTTGAATTTCTAACTTCGATATGATAATTTGAAAAGTATAGATATTCGGTACAACAGGGAAGAACTGCAGAATATAAATGTCATACAGATATTTTTAATATTAAAAAATTTTGTCCATCAATGGTGGCAATCAGTAGGCTAATTTCTATTGAAGAGACCAATTTATATGACAGATTTTAATGTAGGCTTTTATACATATGTAAACATTATTTAATTACCATTATAACTAGCTCTCTGCTCACTCAGTGTTTTATAAATTTTACAGTGGGGTAATTTTGATGCAGTAGCACGAGTTAGCGAAAGACGCGATTTAGGCGAATATCTCGCGTTCGCGGCAAACGCGTCGTGCATTTCGCCTCGTCTGGCGCGAATTCGCCTCTATTCGCGTCTTTGCATTGACTTTGTATGTAATCTACTCGCACAAATAATTAAATTCGCATTTGGTGTGAGCACACTGTAACAGTAGGGTTAAGATATTTATCCATTATATATATCCAGATATTATCCAAATAATGTTTAGTCCTAGAAAGCTATTATCAGAACACATGAGCATAAATAGCGGTTAGCAGATAAATGAATGAAAGGGCAGCGTTACCAGAGTTGCCCATACACCATGTTACAACACAGTAGGGCTACTGCAGACAGAAACAATACTGTACTACATCGATGTTTCCTGTCGGCTCAATTTTTGAGTGGACTTTGCTCTTCCGATTCGCATGAACGGTATACGAATGGAGCGACAGTGTCTATCACTACACACGCATAGAGCGGGATAATACGCAGAGCGTCACACCACATGAAAGTGAAACCTGAGCAGTGAACTAATTTTTGGCAGCCGAAATTTCGCTGCATCTCTAATTATTGGCGATATCAGAAATGGATATTATATAATAGATGTTTTTTTGAACATTTTAGCAATTTAAAAATATTAAAAAAAGATTTTTTTATTTTTTTTTAATCTAAACGATTAATTTCCCACCAAAAAAATCTACAATTTTACTTAAGAATATTTTATTAAACCAAATGAAATCCTTTTTTTAAAGCAAATGTAAATTGCAACATAGTGTGCAAGAAGCAAGAGTCCATCTCATAGTCCAAATCACTGAAATCAAAGTTCAGTATTATAGTGTAAGAATTAGGGCTGAACGATTAATTGCATTTGCGATATATTGGCGACATCAGAAATGGATATTATATAATAGATGCTTTTTTGAACATTTTAGCAATTTAAAAATATTAAAAAAAAGATTTTTTTATTTTTTTTTTATCTAAACGATTAATTTCCCACCAAAAAAATCTACAATTTTACTTAAGAATATTTTATTAAACCAAATGAAATCCTTTTTTTAAAGCAAATGTAAATTGCAACATAGTGTGCAAGAAGCAAGAGTCCATCTCATAGTCCAAATCACTGAAATCAAAGTTCAGTATTATAGTGTAAGAATTAGGGCTGAACGATTAATTGCATTTGCGATAATATCGCGATATGAGAAAACGTGATTTTTCAATCGCAGAGGCTGCGATTACACTCGGTCACGTGACACGCGAGAGTGAAGCGGTGTGTTCCACTTGAAGATCGATCGGTGTATGACAAAGTACGGCGAGAGAAAGTATAAAGAGACGTCCACGCTCTCTTATAGCTCTCGCAGTACTTTGATGACACACCTATCAGTCTAAGCAGCGCTGCTTCAAGTCGAGCGCCGGCCACCAGCAGAAAAAGTAAAGAAATAAAACAGTAAACAGCCAAAGGACGTAACTTAGAATGGGAGATGGATTGGTTTGTGAAAGGGAAGAGAAAAGTCATAGATGAAGTCGCACAGACCCAGGCAGGTGCTGGTCATTTAAAAACTAAATGCAGAAAATATGACGAGGCATATCTTGCTCTCGGCTTCACTCACCGTGTCTATACCAGACGCTACAGTTGTCGCGTCGCGCCGCAACAGCTCTACACTGACGTGACAAAGCAACCGTTGTAAATCATTTAAACTTTGTGTCAGTACGTCATAAATAGAACATGGCATCAGTTTAATGTCGCGCCACATCAGTGTCACTGATTATAATGGGTTCTACTGTATTTTGCCGCTCGCGTCCGGTGTAGACACTGTGTTTAATGTCGTTGGTGAGGAAAGCCTGTGTGTCTCCTATGCCTTAGCGGACAGCATGAAACCCACAAAAAAAAATAAAAATAACAGAGAGAGAATAATAATAATAATAATAAGCTATTCTCTCTATGCTATTTTTCAATGTTTAAAGTGATGCAGGTGTTTTTTTTCCCTGTAGGTTTTTTTTTATTAAAAAAAGCATACATTTTTCATAATGTTTAATGAAATTATTTGGTAGTCTGAGGTGGAATGGGAAAAAAAAAAAAAAAAAAAAAAAATCGCAATTAGATTTTCCAAAATCGTTCAGCCCTAGTAAGAATGACAACATATCCATGTGTTCTAGTCTAGTAGTAGACTAGAAGTAATTACCAGAAATGTTATTTACCAGAATTTATTTAGGAGAAAAATTTAAATGTGCAGTATTTGTGGGAAAAACAACACATTTTTTTTTTAATATAAAATCAATTAATTGGAGATGCTTTTGATAATTAAAATTTAATGGAACCATTAAAATGGAATCCAGAAAATAATGCAAAACCGAATTAAAGAATTTAAAATGGTAAAGATAAAACTGTAAAATTATATTAATTAGACAGGCTTTTTAATTAATAAAATATCATTTAACCTTTAAAACAGAGTATAGAAAAATGAAAAAAAAACTGAATTTGGAAATAAAACGGATTTCATAGGGCCCTATAATTATAATTAATTTTTTTTGTGGTAATAAAAGTAGATGTAAGTGAACAATAGCCTTTAAAATTACTTAAAATGCATATATAATAGCAATGAGGCTATAATAATTAGTTCAAATAAAGTATCAAAAGCAAGAAATCATATG
>NW_015505951.1:793331-794785 GCF_001515645.1 Sinocyclocheilus grahami
GCAAAAATTGAAAAAAAAAAAAAAAAAAAAAAAAAATCGCAATTAGATTTTCCAAAATCGTTCAGCCCTAGTAAGAATGACAACATATCCATGTGTTCTAGTCTAGTAGTAGACTAGAAGTAATTACCAGAAATGTTATTTACCAGAATTTATTTAGGAGAAAAATTTAAATGTGCAGTATTTGTGGGAAAAACAACACATTTTTTTTTTAATATAAAATCAATTAATTGGAGATGCTTTTGATAATTAAAATTTAATGGAACCATTAAAATGGAATCCAGAAAATAATGGAAAACCGAATTAAAGAATTTAAAATGGTAAAGATAAAACTGTAAAATTATATTAATTAGACAGGCTTTTTAATTAATAAAATATCATTTAACCTTTAAAACAGAGTATAGAAAAATGAAAAAAAAACTGAATTTGGAAATAAAACGGATTTCATAGGGCCCTATAATTATAATTAATTTTTTTTGTGGTAATAAAAGTAGATGTAAGTGAACAATAGCCTTTAAAATTACTTAAAATGCATATATAATAGCAATGAGGCTATAATAATTAGTTCAAATAAAGTATCAAAAGCAAGAAATCATATGATTTTATTGAACAAAACTGTTAAAATATTTACACATTGCTGTGCGATCTAATACTTGTTTAATATTAACCAAGCACCATTTAATTAAAATATCAACTTAATCTTTAATATTTGGCCTTTTCTTTAGGACAGAAATGCTACAGCCACTTTAATTAAAAGAATATGTGGACATCAAAACGTGTAAACTCAAGAGTGAGGGTTTGAGCTTTTATTTTGAAACCGCTATGTATTTTGAATTCGCTATGTTTGCGCAGATTTATAATAAACCCGAACTCACAACAACATGCAGAGATGGAGTTTGAGACGCTCCACACATGTAAATGATAACAGTTCCTGTGGAACTACAGTGAACGGAACCTCTGTGTGACGCACGCACTTAACCTACACGCATGTAAATAATCAAAGCGCATATACTGTATTAGAACTGCATCGCATATAATTAATTAAATCGTAGCATTTGTGAATTCACAATTATGATTTTTAAATGGGTTTAATATGTCATGTAACCTTGGGAAAATTAAGTTGAGGATTTAAAAAAATCTAATAGTCGAATAAAAATCGACGAATCGCGACAGCCCTACTCCTGTTCACAAAATTCAAATCACAAATAATACTACTGATGATAAAGAACGGGTTGAATGTTAACCACTTTCGTTTCCATATAACTATAAACTATGATAAAAGTTCATCAGCATGCATTGAATAATGCCATGTTGTAGCGCAAAAAAAAAAAATCTGGTAAATTTTATTTTAAAATAATTGTTAATTGATTAATTAATTAATATATTAATTAATTATTGTTAATAATTAAAAGTAAATATACCATCAAAACATAAAAGCAAATATAGAGTAATAAGGG
>NW_015505951.1:794795-809014 GCF_001515645.1 Sinocyclocheilus grahami
AAAAACCAATAGGTATCACTTTACAATAAGACCTCATTAGTTAACCTTAGTTAATGCATTAACATTCACGAGCAATAACTACATTTGCTACAGAAGTTATTAATCTTTGTTCTTGTTAGCTCATTAAATAACACAGTTGCAACTTTCTTTATTAAAGATATTTTAATATATTCATGAATGTTCAGAAAAATTTTTCATTGGCAGTTTATCTTAACTAATGAATTAACTAATGAAGCCCTAATGTAAAGTGTGACCGAACAATAAAGAATCAAAACACTTTCAAACAATATCTAGGCCATGTTGTAGTCCAGATTAAAATGTAAAAAAAAGTTTGAAAATAAATAGCCTATTAAGTCTAAATATTTAAGTATTTGGTATCAAATACACAAATCTGAATGGCTGTTTAAATCATTTAAACACCTTACAGAAAATAGTGCTGCTTTGTTTACAGGGTACAGCTGCATTTAAATGAATTATTATTATTATTATTTCTGCAGTTTAGCGCCATCTGCTGTCAGAGAGTGAAAGTGCGCTTTCATCCAGAGCGTCTCTCGCATGTTCTGCCATGTCTGGCTTATTTACATCAGAGTGCGCACGCGTCTTTCACGCAGCATACAGCGGTGTTGTGCATTTTGACCAAATCAAATACACAAATCTGAATGGCTGTTTAAATCATTTAAACACCTTACAGAAAATAGTGCTGCTTTGTTTACAGGGTACAGCTGCATTTAAATGAATTATTATTATTATTATTTCTGCAGTTTAGCGCCATCTGCTGTCAGAGAGTGAAAGTGCGCTTTCATCCAGAGCGTCTCTCGCATGTTCTGCCATGTCTGGCTTATTTACATCAGAGTGCGCACGCGTCTTTCACGCAGCATACAGCGGTGTTGTGCATTTTGACCAAATGATGGGAAAAGTATTCTTAAAATGCATTCAAAATTCGGAATAATTTATAATATATAATTATTCACAGTATTTAGAAGTGCCCACAATAACAATATCGTGCATATTCATTACCGTGATATACCGCATTACCGAATACCGGCACAAGTCTAGTGTAATGAAATGTGTTTATGCGGTTTAAGGTTAAAAAAACACATTATTTTCCACATACTTTACATTATTGTTTCTTCTCTATGCCCTGCCTTTCTGAAACGCGTCGATTTTTACAAAGCTCATTGGTCTAAAAAGCGAGGTGTGCTCTGATTGCCCAGCTATCCAGTAGGGCTGTCAAAATGACTGAAAAACTCAATTCAAATTTTCCACAATACTATCAAAATTCGAATTATATTCAAATTTAAAAGGCATAATTTCTGTTAGGGGGGAAAAAAACTTTTGGCTTCTCTCCTGAGGCCACAAGAGGGCGCATCGAGCAAAATATCATGCACGTTTCTTCAAAGCGTAATAAAATAACACGACTATCTTTGAAAAAAAAGTGCATAATGTTTAAAGTAATGTTTATAAACCATATAAAATTAATAAAGTTGCTTAAACAATTAGAAGAAAAAAAACAGCACCATGCATGTATACAAGTATAGTTTAATACAAAGGACCGAAAACCAATCACAAAGAGTAGGCTACTTTCTTCATTTAAAAACATGAGATAGAGTGGGATGGGGGAAAACCGCCATAAAGTCTTGAGACATGTTTTTTAAAAGTTTAACTTACATTCATTTTACTTGGCTTTATAAACATGGTGCTCTCTTGTGCGAGATGCGAGTGCAACGCTGATAGATGCCCCGCTAGAAAATGTGATAAATATGTGTTCTGTGTGAACGGCTTGGTTTCCGTTTCTCCGTAAACAACATCTTCGCCACACTGATGCTCTCGTTTTCCGCAATATATTGAATGAACAACGTAGCAGCGCCGCATCTAGTGGGTTCAACTGGATAGACTAACAAAAGCATTAAAATGCAATGACACTTATATTGTCGTCGCATTTCGTGCGGCACTGATAAGGCTGCCTGATGGCTGACGCAGACCTAAAATTCGAATGCAACGTTTTTGCGGAATGTGGATTTTTTATTTTTTTTTTATTTGACGAAAATTCAATTTTTTGACAGCCCTACTATTTAGTGTGTTGTGATTGGCGGAATACCTCAAGCGTGTGACGGAAATGTTACGCCCCCTACCATACTGTGATGGAGCAACGAGACAAAAACATTAAAACCCATTATAAATGACGCATTTGTTGCATCCAGTGGGGACATAATTACGGATTATAATGACTTATACTGTCTTTTTACGCGTTGCGCCATGTAAACATAAAACCATGTCTGCATTTGGGATCGGAGAAACAACAAACAACAAGCGCTACTCTACACTGCTCAAAACTCGCGTTCGATTCATCAGTGGCAAATTCTTTAAATATGGAAACGTACTTACAGACTGAGAGTCAGAACAGCCGGCATTGTAGTCTACTCTCACATGTTCAGGAAACAGTCCTCCATAAAATGCGCTGCACACATCTAAATATTTGGGTTGAACCGTTGTGGAACAGTGTTGTAAATACAACTTAACCACTGATTTCTAGTTGTGTCCTCTTTTGGAAGGCCAAACAAAGTAGTTTTGCATTCACAAGGAAACACATAGCGTCTCCACAAGTCACGACATGGCGGTAGCGGCAACAACAATACTACAGCGAGAATAAAAGTTACACCTTTTTTCTTTGCGTGAACATTTGGGTGGTGCTATCTTCCCACACAGTGATGTAGACATGTGGGGGCATGTTTAAACGAGGCGTTTTAGGAGGGCGTGGACAAGTCTTAACTTTTATAAAGAATATCTCTTTGGATTTGAGACTTTAGTCTTTGCAGCTTTAGGGATCTTTATCTATGCACGAACAGCTCGTAACACTCCAAAGAGAAAGGACAATTTGAAATTGCATCATATGACCCCTTTAATAAAAATACAATTAAAAAGAAAAAGCTGATTTAAAAATAGTGAGTGAATTTTTAATACTTGCGTGACAAGTGCGTATGCGAATGACGTCATAGGCTATAATCGATAATGGTCTATTACTGCATCGATGTAGAATCGTTCACGTCCGCATCGCAATGCATCGATGCAACAATTAATTTCGACACCCCTACCTGTAAATAACCGTACTGTATGTGAACGGAACCGTATTAAGGACTCAAACACAGGATTGACAACTGTATTCTGCTGCTGTGTGAACGTGGCCATAGACCTATATGGGGCAATGGGCATTGTGGTATTAAGGAGGAGAAGACGGGTGCTTTAATGCAAGCCTGAGGGCATAGCCATCCTTTATCCCATCTCTCCTCTGTTTGCAGCCCGTACTCACTGTGCTGTTCCCCAGGGCATCGGATTACAGGAAGCGCCACCATTTCCACAATTCAGTCAGCTCCATTTATGTGGGAAATCAGGCTGCGGGAGCTACCCTCCCCCCACCCTATGCCACAAAGTGCCTCTCTTGTCAGATAACACTGCCTCTCTTATCTCACTACATGTCTGACTGCGGCCATGATGCTCTGTCTGAATACTGAAGACAAAGCAGAATGCACATAATCGCTGGGGACCTGCGGACAGTAGTGAACACACAGAAGTTATGAGAAAGAAAAAAAAAGAAAAAAAATTCCACAGGCATGCTTTGCACACCCAGCTTTATTCAGGGAAACTGGAAGCTGAAGGTGTGCATGAGGCTTCTTCTAGTGTCTCTCATCAGCATTTGAAAGCAGACATTCATAACGATGGTTTGACGAGACGGAAAGAAGAGTCTGGCATCAAATATCAGCAACAGCAGTTTATTGTAATATCTTAGCAAGGCAAATTAAATTCAGTCATCCTATCTGTCCCATGCACCTTCAGAGGAACCTGACACTATCTCCTAAGCAGCAAGAGAAAGAGCCAGAGACTGTGAAAAGCCATGTAATACAGTAGCAAAAGCTGATCTCTGCTCCTCTTCGAAGACATCTACATTACTCATCAGCTTGGCTTCTGTAGGAACCACTCCATGTCCCATCCAATGGCATTATCCGGCCAATGAAACTGGGCCAAGGACAGGGCCATTAGGTATACAACTATGGACACCATTCCACCACAATACTAGCTACACTTCTATTATGCTGCTGTAGTAGGATGTTAAGTGGTCCTCCTGAGTATGGCAGCTAGTTTTGAATACTCATGAATGGAATACTCTGTATGCACAGAGAATCAAATTAGATTGTTTTGGTCAAAGTTTCAACATTGGAAAGGTATTATTGTAAACAGTCAGCTTGTCTAAAGTGAATGCAGGGCACAACAAGCATGAAAAACAGGACAGTTCACAAAAGTTTACCATGTGTTTTAAGGCTTGTCAGTCTAAATGTTCAAGCACAATAAGAAGATGAGAAGAAAAAATCCACTGTCTGAAAGAGTATTTCTGTCCACAAACACAGCATGCCAATAGCAAAACCAATTATTTTTTGTGACTTATGCTTGCAATGTCAAATGAACACAAAATGACCTGAAAATCCCTGTGATCACTTAAACACAGCAGATTATATTTTTAGTGAACATTAGAGCATACATTACTGCAGCTTAATATACTTTATATAGCTTATAACATAATTTTATCACAAAATATAATTAAATGTAATTACTAATTGCGCCATGTGAGATTTGGGTCATATTGGCCACCCCTAGGTTATATGTGTTTAGATGCATTGACCTTACTGGATATTAAAATAATCCTTAGCATTGAGCACTGGAAAACAAAAAGATACTGGACCCATGAATTAAACACTGCAATGTAAATGCAATCTAATAATTAACTTTTTTGTTTTTGCGCTATTAAGTGCTATTGAAATTGGGAGTAAGTATCAGGAAATTTCACTGGTATCTACTACAGAAATTTGTAATAAAATATTTTGCCCTTGTTTTGTTACATAACTTATAATAATTAATAGTAAATTATGCATAATTATATGCAACTAACCCAATCCAAACCCTAACCATATAGTCAGCACCTGTTGTTAATTAATATAAATCAGTACTTAATTGTATATCTAGACAGTAATAAGGACACCTCTAAATAAAGTGTAACCCAGGATGTTTTGTTATCATGCAACTCTAATCTCCCAGCCAAACTAAAATAAATAAATAGCACACAAACACAAGTGACGAAACCAGAAATGTTTTGACTTGGTCGAGCTCAGGGAGAGGGGGGGATGGCCCAACATGAGCAGAATAGTCCATCTGGCATACACATACAGCTCAGCTCTGCTCCAGCCTACACTGCTGCAAATGTGCCAATCTCAACCCTCTACATTGCGAGTAAATCACTCGCATTTGCGACAAAATCTTCACTCTGGCGACTAAATGATGTGTAATATTAGCCAATTGCTAATAAATTCTCAGATTTTACTCGCCAGTGTGTGAGTTGGAGGCTAAGTATAAGTTTAGCTCAGATATATTTTCACTCGCCGAACACTCTCTGACTGAGCGCATCAGAGTTTCTCTCTCCGCCAAGCGATCTGTGCTGTTTTTCAGTTCATCTGAATGGATGTGCAATGCACAACGTATCGTAAACTCTAGTGTGAAGGCGCACACCTCGCCAAAAAGGCTTATAAATAATTCAGAATGTGTTTTTTTGAAAATCTAAAAATGCCGAAAATTTCCTGTGAGGGGTAGGTTTAGGGGTAGGGTTGGTGTAGGGCAATAGAAAATACGGTTTGTACAGTATAAAAACCATTACGCCTATGGAGAGTCCCCATAAACCATAAAAACAAACCTGTGTGTGTGTGTGTGTGTATATATGTATATGTGTATGTATATATTTATCAGTCTGGCGAGTAAACAAATTTACTAGCCAATGGCGATTCAATTGCCAAGGTGTTCGTAGAGGGCTGCAATCTATTACAAGACAAGAGCCACTGATGAGGCAAAGAATTAACGATAATGAACCATGAAGAGTGTATGGATAAAATATAAAATGTGTGATATGACAAAACTGCAGAAGAGAATTGTGAGAATTAGGGCTGTCAAAAATGTTTTCGAATTTCGAATATTAGTTGAATTTGAAATAAAAATCCACATTCGAATGCAAAAACGTTCGAATTTTAGGTGTGCATTAAGGAGGCAGCCTTATCAGCGGTGCACGAGATGCGATGACGATGTAAGTGTTGTTGTATTATAATGTTTTTTTGTTAGTCTATCCAGTTGAAGCCACTAGATGTGGCGCTGCTGCTTTGTTCATTCAAAATAATAGCGGAAAAAGAGAGCATCGATGTGGAGAAGATCTTGTTTACATCAAAACCGAAACCAAGCCGTTTACACAGAACGCATATTTCACGCATTTTCTAGATGGACAGCTATTACTGTTGCACTCGTGTCTCGCACAAAAGAGCCGCATGTTTAGAAAGCCATGTAAAATTAATGCAAGTTTAACTTTGAAAAAAAACATAATCGAGACTTTATGGCGGGTTTTCCCCATCCCACTGAATCTCATGTTTTTAATTGAAAAATGTTCTCTGTGTGATTGGCTTTCCCCCCTTTGTATTAAACTATGCATACATACATGATGCTGTTTTGTTTATAGTTGTTTAAGTAACTTAATTATAACTGGTTTATAAACATTATTTTAAACATTTTGCACTTTTTTTCGCAGATAGTCATGTTATCTTATGCTTTGAATGATGCACCCTCTTGTGGCCTCAGGAGAGAAGCCAAAAGCTTTTCTTCACCCTAACTGAAATTATGCATTTTAAATTTGAATATAATTTCGACTTTTGATAATATTTAAGTACAAAATTCGAATTTAGTTTTTCAGTCATTTTGACAGCCCTAGTGAGAATTGTGAGAAAAGTGAATTGAGAATCTGCACCATTCCTGACACAGTTTCCAGTGCCGTTTCTACAGCACAGACGTGCTTGGCTCAAATACTCTCCTGTTGTCAAGCAGGACTCTACGCTTACTTTACTTTTTAGGAGCACTTAAACCATTTAGGAGCACGTTAAAAATTTTAGGAGCACCTTCTAATCAATAATCCAAAATTGTATCAAAAATTAGCCTTCCCATTACGAGGTGATATTTGACTCAAAGTGATTTACAGTGGAATTTTGTTTTTACCTTTTGTAATGGCATTTTTCTAACTTCATAAAAAGTATGTAATCTTTTGCAAAATTCTTTAAAAATGATAGTTTATAAGATTTTTAAAAATTTTAATTAAAACAACAGAATAAGAACAAGTAGAATAAGAAACATAAATTACCAATCAAATGAAATCAGTATTAACAAAATGTATTTGTAGAGGTGGCACAGAAGAACACAAAAGTGGCTTGGTGTACTTTCAGACATTTAATGAGGCTCAGAGTTGGCATGAGTGCAATTAATTCCATAAATTCATGATGAGATTAATGTTTTAAATATACAATTTTGAATATAGAACTATTAAATGATTTAAATAACTGAAAAGATACTTTAAAAATGAAACTAAAACTGCCAGCAGGTGGCGGCAAGTCACTGATTTTATCACTGAATCATTCATTCAATTGATCAATTTGAACGGCTGATTCATTCAGGAATGAAGCAAGTGACTGTCTTTATGAATGGGTAATCATGAATCACTGACTCACTAGATTAGTTTAAAATGCCCGTTCATTCATAAACGAAACCGTTGTGTTTGAATGGAGATGGCTGCTGCTTTGTTCATTCAAAATAATAGCGGAAAAAGAGAGCATCGATGTGGAGAAGATCTTGTTTACATCAAAACCGAAACCAAGCCGTTTACACAGAACGCATATTTCACGCATTTTCTAGATGGACAGCTATTACTGTTGCACTCGTGTCTCGCACAAAAGAGCCGCATGTTTAGAAAGCCATGTAAAATTAATGCAAGTTTAACTTTGAAAAAAAACATAATCGAGACTTTATGGCGGGTTTTCCCCATCCCACTGAATCTCATGTTTTTAATTGAAAAATGTTCTCTGTGTGATTGGCTTTCCCCCCTTTGTATTAAACTATGCATACATACATGATGCTGTTTTGTTTATAGTTGTTTAAGTAACTTAATTATAACTGGTTTATAAACATTATTTTAAACATTTTGCACTTTTTTTCGCAGATAGTCATGTTATCTTATGCTTTGAATGATGCACCCTCTTGTGGCCTCAGGAGAGAAGCCAAAAGCTTTTCTTCACCCTAACTGAAATTATGCATTTTAAATTTGAATATAATTTCGACTTTTGATAATATTTAAGTACAAAATTCGAATTTAGTTTTTCAGTCATTTTGACAGCCCTAGTGAGAATTGTGAGAAAAGTGAATTGAGAATCTGCACCATTCCTGACACAGTTTCCAGTGCCGTTTCTACAGCACAGACGTGCTTGGCTCAAATACTCTCCTGTTGTCAAGCAGGACTCTACGCTTACTTTACTTTTTAGGAGCACTTAAACCATTTAGGAGCACGTTAAAAATTTTAGGAGCACCTTCTAATCAATAATCCAAAATTGTATCAAAAATTAGCCTTCCCATTACGAGGTGATATTTGACTCAAAGTGATTTACAGT
This sequence comes from Sinocyclocheilus grahami, assembly GCF_001515645.1. Lineage (NCBI taxonomy): Eukaryota > Metazoa > Chordata > Actinopteri > Cypriniformes > Cyprinidae > Sinocyclocheilus > Sinocyclocheilus grahami. Next base: position 803,306 of record NW_015505951.1, read on the forward strand.
GGAATTTTGTTTTTACCTTTTGTAATGGCATTTTTCTAACTTCATAAAAAGTATGTAATCTTTTGCAAAATTCTTTAAAAATGATAGTTTATAAGATTTTTTAAAATTTTAATTAAAACAACAGAATAAGAACAAGTAGAATAAGAAACATAAATTACCAATCAAATGAAATCAGTATTAACAAAATGTATTTGTAGAGGTGGCACAGAAGAACACAAAAGTGGCTTGGTGTACTTTCAGACATTTAATGAGGCTCAGAGTTGGCATGAGTGCAATTAATTCCATAAATTCATGATGAGATTAATGTTTTAAATATACAATTTTGAATATAGAACTATTAAATGATTTAAATAACTGAAAAGATACTTTAAAAATGAAACTAAAACTGCCAGCAGGTGGCGGCAAGTCACTGATTTTATCACTGAATCATTCATTCAATTGATCAATTTGAACGGCTGATTCATTCAGGAATGAAGCAAGTGACTGTCTTTATGAATGGGTAATCATGAATCACTGACTCACTAGATTAGTTTAAAATGCCCGTTCATTCATAAACGAAACCGTTGTGTTTGAATGGAGATGCGCAGCGGCTCCGCTGTGTCTTTGTTTTAAACTATTTTCGACAACAAATTAGAGCAAAATCAGAAAATGGTGTTATAGTCAGACAATGTAAGTCACTTAATATTAACTTCTTGTTTATTGAACTGTTGTATTAAATCAGCATCACATTTACAAACTTAAAAATCATTAAAAGCTGTCACTCATCTTATAATCAACGAAGCTCTCTACACTGCACAATGAATCTCTTATTTACATCTTGTCTACACTTTGCTTATGAAAGGATTTGTGAGATATGCCTGTAATACATTACTCAACGCTGCAAAAACACGTAGAAACCTGAAGAAGCTCCCCTGAGTGCATTCACAAATATGATGATGATCGGGATCATTCGCACTGGTGCTCCTAAAAAATTGTTCATAGTCGCACGCAAATGCGACTGAAATGGTCGCACTGTAGAGCCCTGTCAAGGCAACTGTTTCTCTGGACCAGAGGGAAAAAAACTCCCACATTCCTAGAAATTTAAATATACGGCCTATAAAAGTATAACAATAAAATTACGGGTGCTCCGATCAGGGTTTTTGAGGCTGATCACTAGGGCTGCACGTTAAAAATCGAAATAGAATCGAGATCGCGATTATAAACTTTAGTGACGATGTGACACTGCCTCGATTGTGCAAGTGACAATTCCTGTGTCAACTGTGCAGCGTGCAGACAGCTCGCTTATAGACAGACGCGATGTAGTGATTTGAAGTCATTTGAGTATTTTGAGAGAGAAAGAGAGAGCGAGCACAGTGACTCACTCACGCTGTTAGTAAAATTACATCTCTCACAAGGTTTTCAAATTACTTTCTAAGTTATTTAATGAAGAAATATGAAGGTGAGTACCTCACCTTCAGCATTATAATTATTTCACCCGCGCCGGACAGAGACTGATACGGTGACACTGCATGTCGTGCCAAACCTCTCACAGCAGCGTCATCAGCTTGAGATCGGCCTTTTTAGAGACCGCCGATCAATCATCCCAACGTGATTATCGGCCGATAGTGATCGGAAGCCGATCAATCGGAGCACCCCTAAATAAAAGTATAACAATAGATTTCTATAAATGGCCAATTGTGCAACCTTGATTTAACAGTCAAGCATTTATGAGAAACAAGTGTATGAATCCAACAATTCAACATATCCTGACAAGTGTCTTAGTTCAAGTTCTGATTTACTGTAACCATGGCAATTGTACACAATGATTGTACATTCTTCCTGTGCAAAGGCAATTCAAGGTCTGAATGCTAAATTGTCAATGTGTCTGCAAGGTTTAGCACTCTATGCATTCTATTGCAGTAGACTAGAACAGGGATAGAAAGTAATGAACCAAGCAAAGCTCATCTCCAAGTTATGCATCTAATAACATCCCTCTTACACAATGAAGTGGCAATGCCATCAAGGATACATTTTTTTGTATACAAATAATTGTGGTCATGTACAAAGGCAACCATCAGCTCCGTTCCAAAAATCAATAAAAGCAGCATATAAAATAAAGTCATGTATTGTAAGGGTTTCCTTGAAGCAATAAAGGCACAAAATATTACATTGCAAGTATGTGAATTATGAAGTAATGTTCAAACGCCTTCACAGTAAGGACAGTGTAACAACATCCTTTAGCCATGACAATATTCCCATTATCACAGCCTCTCATGCCACAATGCTTCAACCAAATAACGTAAAGCACATATCCAATGCAATTACAAATCATTGTGTTACAATTTCTCTATTCAAAGACGAAGATGATTTTAAAATACAAGCCAAAATTACCTTGTGCTCACTTGGAGTTGACTACTTTAAACATAATGCTGCATCTGTAAAGCACTCATTCCATGCACGTTACATAAGCAACAGATGCAAGGATGCTCGTTCGGAACAATAACAGAAAGAGCTAAAGAAATCCCTGAAACCTTACTGCTTCCAAAATATGCAAAGATGGAGATCTGAAGCGTGAGCACACATTATGTTAAACAGCAGCGAGTGGGCTGGGGTTTGTGAAATTCCCCAGACTCTGAAGCTCCTGTCTAAATACACTTAAGATTCAGGGATGAATGGAACTGCAGAGGCAATGACTGGTGCAACAACACTGGCATAGCATGCAGACCAGTGACAAAAAAAAGAGGTAGTAAGAGTGTCGGCATAGCCAGAGAGTGATGCTCGATAGCCAAGGTGGTACATTAGGCACTCAAAGTAGAAGCCCAGAGAACTATTCCACATTTAACCTTGCTACTGTTCACAGCTTGTAAATAACAGGAGAGAGGTATAGCAGCTTCTGCAGACATAATCTTCTCATGTCAGCTTTCCTCTATCAACTGGGCCGAGTGAAGGCTCACGGTAATTGGGTCAGAGAGGGACTTCTGGTCCTATTGCAGATAGTGACGCAGAACTCGGGTCAGGGCCTCAAGGTAATGGGAGTTGATGAACAGGGCAAACGAAAGGTGTTAGGAGCGTGTGGGCTGGCAGTCACATTTCAGAGGACCACCGTCTTTCTGCATGGCCCTTATGTCACATCCAATCCCCTCCCATCAGACATGCACCGCACCACCCACTACCGAATTCCACTTTTTCCCCAGTTTCTCATTTATTCTTCATTGGAAACCTGTCTCCCCAGGAGAGGTGGATATGCATGAATTAATGCTGGGCAGAATTACGGTCGAGTTAACGCAGGGGAAAATGAGTCTGGCAGTGGAAAGGAGGTTGCAAAAGTGTGTGCGTGTATATGTGCTTTGAACCAGTCTACCTGAAAGGAGCGAATGCGTCTCTCTACCACAGGGGCAAACCACCAAACAGGGACAAACAGTGAGTACGTTTACATGGACAACAATATTGTGATTTTAACACAATTAAGACAATACTCTGATTAAGAATTTACCATGTAAACGGAGATTAATGCGGCTAAAATCATACTCGAAGTAGAGGTGGGTGCTATACCAGTATGAACGTGCCTACCGGTTTTATGTTGTTCCATGATATGTATTTTGCTATACCGTGGATACCGTTATATATTCATGAATTCAAATTTTGCATTTATATAGTTTTGTTCAATTAGGTACGCTTTGCGAATTTTAATAATAAATCTGCAAAAATGTCAACAATTCTGTGTTTTTCTGTCAATATGGGGTGCTGTGTGTACATTAATGAGGAAAAAAAATGTAACTTAAATGATTTTAGCAAATGGCTGCAATATAACAAAGAGTGAAAAATTTAAGGGGGTCTGAATACTTTCCGTACCCACTGTAGCCTACTCCATTGGTTCCCAAACTGGTGGGCGCGGAGCTATGATAAGGGGGCCGCGGCAAGGCTGAGAGATAGTGTACAGTTTTGCAAAAGAAACCTCTGCAGAGTGATAAAGACTACACTGCATAATGTTCTCGATTATCACGCAGCCACTTGTCTTATAAGTAAATAATTGAACTTATTTAATATTTATTTGACATTTTAATTACCTCAACATGACTCGCAGTACCCGCTTGAGCGCTTCGTTATTAGTTGTAGCAAGTTGTGGTTGTATTAATAACAGACCAGTAGATGGCACATTTGAACAATCAGAGTTGTATTGCAGGGAGCCATGTAGAAATATAAATGAACGATGCATGGTTCTGCTATAAGCATGTAAGTTACAAGTTTGTGAAAGGACTTCCAGTGCCAGGTAAACAAACCAGATTATGAATATACTTAAGATTCACAAATACCAAAACAACGTGTCTACACCAGACGTGAGCAGCGCGATTTGACAAAAGCAAATAGAACCAAGTGATGCTCTCTGCTGTGGATGCGGCGCGACGCGACACGACAAATCCATGAAAGTAAACTGATGCCCCGTTCTACAGTACTTCTGACAAACTCCAGTACTGACACAAAGGACCATTTCAAATATTCATAAGAGAATCATGAAAAAAAATAGTTTCCTCAAAAATATTAAGCAGCACAAAAGCTTACAACATTGATAATAATCAGAAATGGTTACCAAGCAGCAAATCAGCATATTAGAATAATTTCTGAAGGATCATGTGGCACTGAAGACAAGTAATCATGCTGGAAATTCAGCTTTGATCACAGGGATACAGTAGGCTATATGTTAACTTAAAACATTCAAATAGATCATTTAAATTGACAATATTTCACAACATTACAGTGTTTACTGTATTTTAATAAATAAATGTAGCCTTGGTGAGCATAAGAGACTTTCCAAAAAAAGAGGGGATAGGGGCCTTGAAAATATTTTTCTCTACAAAAGGGGGGCCCGGCAGAAAACGTTTGGGAACCACTGGCCTACTCAAACACACAATATTTAATTTAATTTAATTCATAAAGGCCTACCCTCATGTTGCACGTTTGCACTTTTTAAGAAAAACAATGGCACAATAAAAAAAGACTTTTCAGGTCTATGTCCAATCCCTCACTTTTTCTAGTTATATAAGGTTAAAATATTTTGCCTGTAATTTTTTTTTCTCATTTCGCAATATAATATCGATATCGCCTGGACAGTGTAAAATATCGTGATATGAATTTTAGCTCATATCGCCCACCCCTAACTCGAAGTAAACACAAATCGAATTAAGACATGTGGAGTATTCCTATTTTAGTCGCATTATTGAAGTGCAGTATAGACATGTACACACCTTAATCACTACCGTTGTGAAGAACTTTGCCACATTTTGGCATGGCCTATATGTTACGATGAAATTAGGTGATGCATGAATTGATATGAATGATATTTTTATTTAACCACTAAAATCACAATAGTATATTGACTGATTTGTTGAACTTCCAACCTTGTAAGCATGTAATACTTATGACAACAAAGCAGTGACAAATAAGCCTGGTGTAAACATTAATATAAAAGTCAGTAACAAATCACACAAACTAAAGTAGATTGCAGAAATATAAAAACAATCTGTTGCTTTATCACACTACTTTAGGTAATTCAAAGTCACTGTAATAAACATACAGTATGTAAACATGTTGACTGCACTTTTTAAACACCGTTAACTTTAGACAGACTTTAAATAAATAAATAAAAAAAATAAAATAAAAAATAATATATATATATATATATATATATACACACCCACTGCGGGGCAAAAAAGTATGTAGACACACACCAAT
>NW_015505951.1:809313-826337 GCF_001515645.1 Sinocyclocheilus grahami
TATGTATGTATATATATATATATATATATATATATATATATATAAAACCTTTTATATATATATATTATCTTAAGGTCGAAGTCTTCAGTAATGAAATGCACCTTAACACTGTTACTGCTTGAGTAATTTCAGGGCTCCAGACTCATTCTTCCCACTGGTCTCTCTTTTGCAACTAACTTTCTCAGTTTAGCAAACACTGAGGAATCACATAAATAAATAAATAAATAAATAAATAAAGCCTCCATAGCATATCGTGAGGTAAACAGCAAAGATAACGCAAATGAAAACAAAAACAAAAAGAAAAGTAAAACTAAACTTGCTGTCGGTGACAGTGCTTGCATTTTTTCCCCCCACAAGAACACCAACATGTTCACCTTTGGTTTAAGAAGCGGTCTTTACTTTACTTTAGCATGAAAACCATCCATCGTTTCCTCAATATTCATGTCATTTTTGCTGCGTGCACCTTCACGCTCGTGCTGGCGCGGCGAGTATAAAGCAGGCTCTACACTCGAAGCGCTGTGCAGCTCAAAGGAGTAGCGCGGTTTTGTTATGCTTTCAGTTTCGTTTGCCGTTTTATGGTTCACTTATGCAACAGAAATGGCAGTGCTTATGAGTTGAACAACGCGGTGGTCGCGTCAGTGCGACCGCACACAACATTTAGTCACGCAGGCAGAAACAATGGTCACAAAATGCAACCATTTGGTCGCAGTCTGGAGCCCTGGAAGATGTGAATCAGATTGCAAAGTTCAGGGTTCTTTCAGAGTCTGAAATACACGGGCCAATCCAAAGCTGTCCTCATGGACATAAGTCACGTTTGAATGGGCTGTCAATGCATACAGACTCTTCATTATAATTTTCACCAAACCTCCTGCAGGCAACACAAAAACAGCATTGAGATTGCAAGCATCCTTTCGTATTGGCCAGAGACCCAAGAAAAAAATGGAGGTCAAAAGGACAAGCCATCATGAAATGTAAATGAGCATTACACAGGTCCAAATCATTACAAGTTCAATTATTCACACTGTTTCTTTGACAAACAAACAAACAGTATCAGCAAGACTGTAGTGGCAATATGCTGGAAAGCATTCAGACAGACTAAAAATATCCTAGATAGAAAAATCCAAATTAAATATAAAGTAGTACACTTCTCAGAGCGGCCATCACGCCGGCTGACAATTCCACCCTGCAGAGGAAAGGGTAATTTCTTCTGAATTCATGCATATGTAATCATCAATATGACCCTGGGGCACGTCAACTCCTCATACAGCCACTAAAATTCAAATGAGAACAGGCTCAATTCTACAGAGGGCTTTAAAAAAGGAACATGGTGGAAGCATGAGAAAATGTTGGAATTTTCTTCTCCATATATCAGATTAAATGGAAATGTATTCTGAAATGAAGCTGGCTAATATTTTCAAAACATACAGTCAACAGGGATGCAACAAATGATCATTTTGATAATCGACAAATCGTTGATTCATTCTGCAATTAATTGGTAGGCTGTGATCAATTACTGAATTTGCAATGGGTTAAAATAATGAGTTACACAGATTCTATTCTAGAGCTGATTCTTAAAGCTGCTTGTTTTAAAGCATTCTTATAAGTGATGTGACCTTACTAGAGTGCCCATCGCATAGCCTTTGTAAACGTCCACATCTCTATGATCAAATGCTTTCTTAACAGATGTTTTCTCAATTTTGTTGCATGTTTATTTTGAGTGGCAGCACATATTTCCATACTCATCTAAAAGCTGCTCTCAGCAGTGTCGCTGCTTGCAAATATTTAACTTTTTTACCCATAATAAGCAAAGAATGAAAAAGTGAGTATTATAAGTGTATCGTGAGCATCAGGGCCTTTACACATGACAGATTTTTTGTTTATAGTTGTGTAAATCTTTCCCACACTATACTGGTGTTTTCTATTGGACTGCAGTCAGGAGGGCTGATTTACAATCTTGTGCTACAGTGCCACACTGGTCAAACATTTCAGTAAAACAGTAATATTGTGCTTTACCTGGAAGCCTAAAGCTGCACTAGGTATACATCACATATTAGCACAAAAAAAAAACTAGATATTTTGAGCACTCAATTGTACACATATCGTATCAATCGTACTTACAGGTTGTGGTTCGGAGAGCTTGTTGGTCCAAATAAAGAAGATTAGAAGCCAACGAAGATAAAAGGCAAGATTAGAGAAGCAGTCCTCAGTAAAATGACGAGCACAACAAAAAGTTCATATTGTATTGCTGTGGTATCATGGAACACAGCATCTTCTCGACAAAGAGAGTGTTCATATTTCATGGGCAGGCGGGGATTATGCTTCGTAACAGGCAGAAGATTCAAAAATATAACGACTCGTTAAGGCGATTCTGAGTCAAGTCTTTCTTTTGAGAGACAATGTCTTTATCATGCACTTTTTTGATTAACAACTTTGCAGACTGTTTACATTGAAGGATAGCTACCTTACAAACTGCAAAAGAGATATCTTTCGAAAACCCATATGACCTGCTCTTTAAACTATATTTTATTAAACCAAATAAAATCCAAATTTCTATGAAATCCTTTTTTAAAGCAAAAGTAAAGTGCAACCTAAAGTGCAAGCAGCAAGGGTCCATCTCATAGTCCAAATCACTGAAATCAACGTTCAGTATTATAGTGTAAGAATGACAACATATCAACGTGTTCTAGTCTACTAATAATAAAATAAAATAAAACACTTTTTAAAGGAGTATTTAGCAGAAATGTTATTTACCAGAATTTATTTAGGAGAAAAAATGTAAATGTGCAGTATTTCTTGAATTTTTTTTTTTGATAAAATCAATTAATTGGAGATGCTTTTGATTATTAAAATTTAATGGAACCATTAAAATGGAATCCAGAAAATAATGGAAAACAGAATTTGGTAAAGATAAAACTATAAAACTAAATTAATTAGACAGGCTTTTTGATTAATACTATTTCATTTAACCATTAAAACAGAGTATATAAAAATGAAAATGGAAAAAAAAAAAGAATTTGGAAATAAAACGGATTTCATAGGGCCCTATAATTATAATAAATTTTTTTGTGGTAATAAAAATAGATGCAAGTGAACAATATCCTTTAAAATTACTTAAAATACATATATAATAGCAATGAGGCAATAATAATTAGTTCAAATAAAGTATCAAAAGCAAGAAATCATATGGTTTTATTGAATAAAACTGTTAAAATACATAATGTATTATAAACAATAGAATTAATGTACATTACGCATTACAACAAAGGCCTGCAGGGGGCGCCAACGGCCAGATGATTATTTTTACACATTGCTGTGCGATCTAATACTTGTTTAATATTGACCAAGCACCATTTCATTCAAATGTCCACTTAACCTTTAATATCTGGCCATTTCTTTAGAACATGCTATAGCCACTGTAATTAAAAGAATATGTGGACATCAAAACGTGTAAACTCACGAGTGAGGGTTTGAGCTTTTATTTTGAAACCACGATTTATTCTCCTGTGTTTGCGTAGATTTATAAATGATTTACCTTACAAATCTGATGAAATGGCACACGTTGCTTTCCCAGATGAACGCTATAATAAACCCAAACTCACAACAACATGCAGAGATGGAGTTTGATACGCTCCACACATGTAAATGATAACAGTTCCTGTGGAACTACAGTGAACGGAGCCGCTGTGGGACGCACATACTTAACCTACACGCATGTAAATAATTAAAGTGCATATACTGTATTAGAACTGCATCGCATATAATTATTTAATTAAATTGTAGCGTTTGTGAATTCACAATTATGCTTAATTATGATTTTTAAATGGGTTTAATATATCATGCAGCCTTGGGACACAGTCTAATAATGTGTTTTATGGATTCTCGTCCGTGAAATGCACCACTTCCGGTATTTTGCCAGTTAGTCGACACAAGCAAAATGAAGTCGAGGATTTTAAAAAAATCGAATAGTGTAATAAAATCGACTAATCGCGACAGCCCTATAATACTTAAATTAACTCCTTTATTTAACATTACAAAAACACAACATTAGTGGCACTTGGCCTTCAAATAATACACACAAACATGCATGCACTCGCGCACACACACCAATACTCTGAATGCAAGCATTAAATATTTAACATAAACAACAATTTAAACCAGTAATATTAGCCAATAATGTTAATAAGAAAAATCGATGGACGGATACACAACGAATGAACAAGCTGTCAGACAGACCGTAACTTTATGTGCGTGCGTGATCATGCTGCGAGCTCTCATTTAAATCTCACACAATCACATTCATATATCGCCGACATCTTCCACGTTTAGTTCTGTGTGCTTGTAGGCGACGTTTTTCTTCTTCTTTACTAGTGCTGGGTGGTATACCGGTTCATACCGAATACCGGTTTTTATTTTTGTTATGATATGAATTTTTAAAATACCGCAATATCCAGGACAAAAAAAACCATAATAATTAAACAATAAACTCTTTTATTTAACATTACAAAAACACAACATTAGTGGCACTTGGCCTTCAAATAATACACACAAACATGCATGCACTCGCGCACACACACCAATACTCTGAATGCAAGCATTAAATATTTAACATAAACAACAATTTAAACCAGTAATATTAGCCAATAATGTTAATAAGAAAAATCGATGGACGGATACACAACGAATGAACAAGCTGTCAGACAGACCGTAACTTTATGTGCGTGCGTGATCATGCGCAGCGCTCGTGCTTTCAGAGCTGCGAGCTCTCATTTAAATCTCACACAATCACATTCATATATCGCCGCGCCAATAATGTTAATAAGAAAAATCGATGGACGGATACACAACGAATGAACAAGCTGTCAGACAGACCGTAACTTTATGTGCGTGCGTGATCATGCTGCGAGCTCTCATTTAAATCTCACACAATCACATTCATATATCGCCGACATCTTCCACGTTTAGTTCTGTGTGCTTGTAGGCGACGTTTTTCTTCTTCTTTACTAGTGCTGGGTGGTATACCGGTTCATACCGAATACCGGTTTTTATTTTTGTGTTTTGAGGGTGTTCAGCTCCAAGTTGTTAAGACTGCACCAGACAGCCAGCTCTTTAACCTCCTGTCTGTAAGCAGACTCGTCTCCATCCTTGATGAGACTGATGACTGTAGTGTCATCTGCATACTTCAGGAGCTTGACAGAGGGGTCTTTAGAGGTGCAGTCATTGGTGTAGAGGGAGAAGAGCAGTGGGGAGAGGACGCAACCCTGAGGGGTGCCAGTGCTGGTGGTGCGATTGTTGGATGTGAATTTACCAATTCTCACTAGCTGTTGCCTATCTGTCAGAAAGCTGGTGATCCAACAGATAGAGCTCGGGACAGAGAGCTGGGTTAGTTTGGTCTGTAGGAGTGTTGGGATGATGGTGTTAAAAGCGGAGCTAAAGTCCACAAACAGGATCCTCACATAAGTCCCTGTTTTGTCCAGATGTTGCAGGATGAAGTGCAGTCCCATATTGACTGCATCATCCACGGACCTGTTTGCTCGGTAAGCAAACTGCAGGGGGTCTAGTAAGGGTCCAGTAATGTCCTTCAGATAAGCCAACACCAACCTCTCAAATGTCTTCATGACCACAGACGTTAGGGCCACAGGTCTGTAGTCATTAAGTCCTGTTATCTTAGGTTTCGCACTAGATTTAGCAACTTTCAGACCCTTTTAGCTGCTTTTTTCCATAGAATATTCATACTGACAAACCTAGCAACTTTTTTGGATAAACCTTAGCTATGGTTCAGTTGGAAGATTTCGCCAGTGCTGTCCCACGAACGCGAGGTCTGACTTTCCCGGAGAAGTGTCACCTCTCTCAGTGTCTGTTCTGTGCAGTGAGCAGCAGAGAAGCAGCGCATTCAGTTGGCCGCACCGCAGCCGACTCGTCAATAAATGAGTACAAAACAGCGTTTCCAAGCACCTGTCACCTTTAAGCATTTTCCCACTGTCATATTCATGTCATTTTCACTGTGTGCTGTATGTAAAATGAGTGTAACCTTGGCTTTATTTGAAAAAATATGATTAATGCAGACAAAATTCCCAGAATACTGAGTGCTCTGTTGGTTACAGTGTTTACTTCCTTTTTAATTATATTTTTATTAAATATTTATTTATATGTCAAAATACTTTGTCATCTAAAGTATAAGTATGTTTATTTAACACATTTATTTTTTTATAAATTTTCAAATGATTTCAAATTTCTTAAATATTAATTAAAATAAATACAATTATATCTGTTTTATATCGGCCACCCTGCTTTCCAAGATATCAGCATTGGCTGTCAAAAAAACAATATCGGACGACCACTAATTTTGATATAATACAAGAGGAGACTGGTTTTCCTTTGCTAAAGTAAGGAAACTTTGCTTCCTTTGCTCCTGTTAACAAACATTGGTTTCATGAGACTCACCGGCGCATGCGCAACGTTGAGCTCATACGTCATCAGCACAGAGCTGCTTCCGTGTACAACTGTTGGCGCAAGCTACGTTAATTAGAATCAGAATCAGAATCAGAAAGAGCTTTATTGCCAAGTATGTTTGCACATACAAGGAATTTGTTATAGTGTCACAAGCTTCCAGTACACGGAGACAACAACAACACACATATAATAAAAATGAGATGTGAATAAAATACACATGCATAAATATAAAGCACAAAAAAAGAATAAATTGTACATACAGGTGTGCTATAGACGGAATAGGAATAGAATAAAATAAAATAAAGTTGTAGGGATGTACTAGGGTTTAGGGTGATAAATAAGTATAGGGTTATTGCACATACTGTACTTTAATTGCACAATGGGAGAACAGCTTGCGGAGGAATGTAAATACTCACGAGAATGAATGAGTGAAACTCCCGCGGCGAATAGAACGACTTACAAGTAATGAAAAGCGCTTCTAGATTGGAACAGCACATCTTCTTTAACGCTGTAACATCTGTACACCACCTTTCGTTGATGTAAAACCATGTCCCGCCGCCGCGTGATTTCCCGTTGATTCTGCGTCGCGATCTGCTCTAAACAGCTGAAAGCCCAGCAGACTCAACGCGCTGTCCGGAATGGCGTCATTCAGCCAGGTTTCCGTGAAACACAGAGCAGCAGAGTGTGAAAAATCCTTATTTGTCCGGGAGAGCAGAAGGAGCTCGTCCGTTTTGTTGGGTAGAGAGCGGAGGTTCGCCAGATGGATGCTAGGCAACGGCGTAAAGAATCCGCGCTTCCTGAGCGCGCCAGCTCACTTCCCCCATCTGCGCGTCCTGAAATGCTTGATCAGCACAGCAGCTCCGCCGACTACAACGTTCAGCAAAACGTCAGAATAAACAAAATCCGGTAGAAGATTGTGTGGTGTGTTCTGCCGAATGTTCAGCAGCTCATCCCTGGTAAAACTGATCGTGTTTGAGAAACAAAAAAACAGGAAAAACTAACAAAAACAGTACAAACACTGGAGAGCGAAACACTTAGGCTGCCGTCTGTGGCGCCATCATAAGTGTGAGTAAAGTGATTATTACATATTGAATATGGATATTTTTCTTACAAAAATGCATCGATTCGCTACAGGAGGCCTTTGTTCACCCCCCAGAGCCATTTGAGTCACTTTTTTTTTATGGATGGGTGCTTTTTATTTAACTTATTTTGGACTGATGCATGCAACACCCGCTGAGTGGCATTAAAACAGCTTGAAAGATCAAAGACAATTTTTTTTATATAACTTTATATAAAAAGAAAGTTTTATGTGTATCACTAGGATGACTTGAGGGTGAGTAATACGAGGGGAATTCCCCCCATTTTCAAAAATGAAATGCAGGCCCTGAATAAATGACTAAAAATCCTGATTGGAGTATCACTATAAATAGTTATAAATGATAAAAAGAAGGCTTTAAAAAAGATCTGTATCGGTATCGGCACATACTGCTTTCTGTGATCGGCAACCGGCTTCAAAAATCCTGATCGGAGCACCCCTAACCGAAATGAGGCACCGAAATGCGTTCTGATTCGGTTCTAGTACATACCAGTTACATAGGTACCGGTTACCATATTAGGGCCTTTTGCACCACTTTAGTTCCAGAACTAAATGTACAGTACTAAAGTACTGGGACGATTTTGCGCGAACTATTTCCCAGTACCATTTAAAGGGTTGCATTTGCACCGACAGGGTGTACTTGCCAAAAAGTGGGTAGTTCCACAATTAGTTCTGGTACTATGAAAAGGTTCCTGCGGTGCGAAAGGCCCTATTGGCACCGGGTTTCGGTACCCAACCCTATATAATATATAATAAGCAAAACACAGGGCAGAAAATGTATCAAAGCGAAAGCTCTGATTCTGGGATTAGAACTCTTGATATTTGGCAACCGCACACATGAAAACTTGCGTAGTAGAGGTGTATACAGCAGTCTGCAATAACATTTTGTCTCCTTTTTTGACCAAAATAAAAAGAGGTTTTTGGTAAAGTTTTTATTTTTTTTTAATACATTTTAGTCTCGTCTTATTTCGGCAACGACATTGCATGTTGATATAGTCATAGTTATCATTTATTAACCTTATTATCGTCTCGTCTTAGTCATGGGAAAAAAACTCAAAACATTTTTCATCATAGTCTTCGTTAACGAAATTAACACTACATAGTACCATGGACTAAACGAAGCCTCGAGTCAAATAATTTGCCTCAATGATTTTTTTGTATTCGAGTCACTCAAGGAATCGTTTCAGCCCTAGTGCTAACCCTATGACCTAAGTGAAATTATATTAATGTGCAAATGCTGGAAGATTTCATGACAGAGCTAAACCCTGCTGTGCTGAGGAAAGAGAAAGCACATGAACATGAGCAATTCTGGGCAGCCCCTGTAGAGAAACCACTCTCCCCAACAAAAATATTCCCCTACGCACAACTGAATTATTCATTATGTAAAATATTCATCATGAAGCAACGGTTGTTGCTTTAAATAGCTTTAAAATTTAGTCAAGCAACTCACAGAGTCAGGTAAAAATGCACTAAAAGTGCAAGAAGTTAAAGCCATACAAGAGACATGGACAGAAAGTACTGGGGAAGCTCCCAAATTATAATTATTCTGTCCTTATCAGTGAACCATGCAAACTGGGTTAAGTCCTGTGGTGCACCATACATTGCATTTTTGTAATTGTCAGCACAAACAGCTGATTTCTACATTAAAGGATCTTTTGCAACTCATACTTTGTACCTACCACTGAAAACCACAAAAGCAGCTAAACTAAAATGAAGGCCCAAGCACAGTGAAAACAATCTCTGCTTCACACACAGAAGATAAATGTGCTTCTATTAAAAGCTACAGAGCGATGTGGGAGTTTGGCATTGGAAGAACACGTGGATTCTATTCTGGGCAGTGCATTCGACAGTGGTAGCAGTATACAAACACTCTATAGGGCCTGCTGACAAAAACCTGCTTCTCCTGAAAAGAATGGCAGCTACAGCACTACAAAGGCTTCTGTAATCAGCACACAGTAGATGGGAACAGGAAGAATTAGAATTAGCTTTTAACAACTCATTAAATCCTCTTTCTGAAAAATGACCAGTGATTTCTGACACGACACAACACAACTAATATCTACTTTCCTAGTCATTAAATATTTTTAAGCTAGGCCTATATGATAGCTTTGTGCTAGAGAAAGTCCAAAAAAAACGTACTTGCTGAAAATGCTTAAATCTCATTGGAAACTGCAAGCAATAGCCAAAGCAAACCAGTGTGACAAACACTGTTCATCGTCAGTGACATCAAACCTGGCATGCTGTGTCTTGAGGTGCTTTTAAGGCATTTTTGGAGCTTGACATTCTGAGTTACTACCCAATTACATGGTTTAAAAACAGCAGCATGGGCATTCTACTAGATCGCTGTTTTTTGTTCCACAGGAAAAGGACAAATGCATCACTCAAGGGTGAAACAGTTCATTTTGGGGTGAACGATTCCTTTAAATGTAAAATGCAGCGTAAATAGCAGCATCAGGCTGAAACTGAGCGTTCAAATCTGAAGCTCACCCAAAGGCTGTTAAGATGGCAGATGGGCACAGCAGCATGCTGCTATTGAAAAACACTCCCAATGTAACCACAAACTGGTTTTATGTGCTGTTGCACCAGGAAGTCACAAGTATTTGGGTTCAAAACAATCTGCGACTCACTTGTTCAACCCAGCACCAAAAAGGAGAGAAAGGCCCTCAGGGTTTAGCATGACAACCTTACCAAACCTATCCCAACAAGGAGCAGTGGAAAAATCACTAACCCCGGGCCCTCACAAAACAAAAATAGGCACCATTTTTTTTAAAGAATTGTTTCATATACATGCTAAATAGTAGGGGTGCAACGAATCGTAGATGATCTGTGATCCGTACGGATCAGGCTGCACGGTTCGGCACGCATGTGATTCACGGATTAACTGTTAAGTTTAACCACCATAGAGTGAAAGTTTATCATTTGCACGTTTCGTCTTGCCAGTTTACACGTTTACACGTGCGCTCAGCTGCTGCCGCACACGCGGAGAGAGAGAGACATTGTGTGAACAGCGAATTGATTCCTCTTTCACATACACACAAAGTTGTGTTTTTAAAGTAAACCCAGTCGGTTATGTCTCAAGTGAACGTAAACAGCTGAGAAAGAAACCGGATGTGTGTCAGTATTAGGTCCGTGCATTTGGTCTTAAAGAGACAGCAGCCAATAAATACCTGTTCAGGGCTCCAAACTGCGACCTTTTTTTCTGCCGGTGTGACTAATTTTCATGAGCGGTCGCACTGGCGCAACCACCGCATTGTTCAACTCATAAGCGCTGCCATTTCTGTTGCATTTGAGAAACATCAAATGGCAAATGAAACGAAAGTGAAACTAAACCGCGCTACGTTTCAGCTGCGCAGCACGGACCGTTTATCAGCTCGGACCGTGACGCAAACAAATTTGTCCAAGCTCAGAACAGCTTTACTCGGGAGCCAAAGTTGATTTCGCTGCACTGCTACTGCACAGATGCAACAGTGCTGCGAGATCCAGTGAGAAGCGTTTGAATTCGCCACACAATGATAAGGTTGCTGCGAGATCTAGTGAGAATCATTCAAATTCTGCACAGAATACTCTGTTATAAACAGCACTGACATACGTCAGGAAACCAGAAGCTGTTTGCATTATTTATGCATTATTTTATTTATTTGTAAGACTTTTTTATGACTAAATTTGGTAATGGGAGAGTAAAATTATTTTTAAAACGTACACCGTTCAAACTAGGCTGCTTAGTGTTTGGGATGTGGCTTTTAATGATGAGAACTTTTTTGTAATCAGGCTCTCAAAAAATATATAACAATTTGGACAGATTTATCGGCCAACATATCGGTTATCGGCTTTCAAAAATAAAGAATAATCGGTTATCGGTATCAGCCAAAATTTTCATATCGGTGCATCCCTAGCAGTAACGCTAACTGTAACCATGGTGTTGTGGTAGAAATAGTAGAAATGCATTACATCATTCATTACAGGGTTTGTACAACCTTTCGAGAGAGAAATTCAAGCACTTTTTAATTACTTTCAAGCATTTCACACAACTATTTCCAGCACTTTAAAGCTCTAAAATGATCCAGTGTGAATGTTATTTTTAATGGGATGACCAAAATATACTTTGTGGTAATCAAACACTTATGTAAAATAAAAAAAATTTCCATAAAATCACAATTATAACCAGTAGACGGCAGCAGAGGAGCACTTATTGACTTATAAGTCATTCATTTATATTTTTCCCTCTATATTTTGAAATTATAAAAACACTATTATAAAATATCAAATCATCAAGAAATCAGATTTTGTCAGAATAATGTTATTTTTAATGGGATGACCAAAATATACTTTGTGGTAATCAAACACTTATGTAAAATAAAAAAAATTACATAAAATCACAATTATAACCAGTAGACGGCAGCAGAGGAGCACTTATTGACTTATAAGTCATTCATTTCTATTTTTCCCTCTATATTTTGAAATTATAAAAACACTATTATAAAATATCAAATCATCAAGAAATCAGATTTTGTCAGAATTTTACACTTTTGTGTGTATGAAGTAAAAAATGTCACAAAGTGCATTGAAAAACAAACTTTTCTTCAATTTGCTACTAAATCACACATAATCACTGAAGTTGGTCAGTTCCATATGCTAGAAGAAAAATGGTACATTTAATAAGAGTGGGATATATATTTTTTCTATATAAAAATTAGATTTTGCACCTGTTACTGTTAATAAAAGTAAATTTTGTATGCATCTTAACTCAAGCTTAGTGCTTTACTGTCAAATCTGTATAAACAATAAACAAAAGAAAAATAAACAAGAAATGAATATGTAATATTATTAGTAACTGCACTTATTAATGCAAAACAATAGTAATTTTTTGATCAAATTATCTATATTTGAATACTCCCGCACAGCACTACCAAATCTGCACCTGGCGCCACCATCTGTAGAACTTAGTTGCGCTGGTGCCACTGCTCTCAAATGTAAGTCTGGAGCCCTGCTGTTTCTGTCTGCTAATCAAACACCACAGCTATAACAAAGATGAATGCACTATATTCCATGTCTCATAAAGCCATATGACAGTTTTTGATGTGACTAACTGATGAAACAATACAGTTTGTAAACCAAAATATGTCTACTGTAATGTTTGAAGAACGACAGACAAAAGACGCTCTGTCTTAACTTTTAATCAGAACGCCGAACAGCTGTATCACAGGCACAGCATTCTCCCGCATTAACACTATAACTGCCGGTGCAGCAAAATAAACAGAAATTTCACAATGATTATAAAGTCTGTGTGCTACACCACATTCTTTATTATTAAACGAAGTAATTAGAACAACGTCAGTTTACATTAATCAATACATTCTTAGGAATTACTTCAGTAAGACAGTAAAATTGTGCTTTACCTGAAAACCTAAAGCTGCACTTAGGTATACATCACATATTAGCACAAAAACTTGATATTTTGAGCACTCAATTGAAAAAGCACACATAACGTATCAATCGTACTTACAGGTTGTGGTTCGGAGAGCTTGTTAGTCCAAATAAAAAAGATTAGAAGCCGACGAAGATAAAAGCCAAGATTAGAGAAGCAGTCCTTGACTCCTTGGTAAAATGACATACAACAAAAGGTTTGAATTGTATTTCTGTGGTATCCTTGAACACAGCATCTTCTCAACATGATGTAAACACTAACTAGCGGAAGTGTTTGTGGGCAGAAATACTCTGTTTGTATTTCGCGGGCAGGCGGGGATTAGTTACCCAGTGACATATACCGGTAACAGGCAAAAGATTCGAAAATATGACGACTCGTTAAGGCGATTCAGAATCGACTCTCTCTTTTGAGAGACAATATCTTTATTTATCATGCACCTTTTTGATTAACAACTTTTCAGATTGTTTCCATTTAAGGATAGCTACGTTATAAACTGCAAAAGAGATTTTTTAAAAACCCATATGACCTGCTCTTTAAATGTCTCTTTCAGTGACCATTTCAAAGGTGCCGACAGACAGACTACAGACAGTCTGCGTGAAAGAAATGTAAAATGCTGAGTAGTGGAAATGAGCGCAGTGGTCAAAGTAGGGTGCTTAAAGCCTTTGTGCGATGCACAAGGCACCAGGGATGCCGAAAACAAAGAGGTGTCAGAGCCCCGCAGTGGACCTCCTCTCTTTGGTCTTTGGTTAGGTATGCTTTTCAGTCACACACAGGCTTCGGCCCTCCCCCCTTCCTGTCCCTGCATTTCAATGTAAATAGGCCGATTGAATGGCTGCAGCTGCCCCATCAAAAGGACAGTGCTGCTAAAGGGCCCAGTCATTGAGATTCAGCCGAGCCACGCTTCCCCACCCCCACACATCACAAGAAGAGCCGAGCGGCAGCCAGCAGCCCGCAGGAAGTGCTCTTCAATTTAGAAAATGGCCCCATGTAAACCTGAGCAAATGTGATCCTGAAAGCAGTGATAGTGAATTAAATTCATGGTTCTATGATATGTTTGAGAGATGGTGCAACAGGACACAAAGGTAGTGGCTGATTCCAGAGAACTCAAAATGAGATTGAGAAAACCACTTCTATCAAAAAACACCAGAAACAAAACACTAAACAGCGTAGGGTCTGATACAACATCTCTGCAACTGAAGACCAGTATCTTCTGGTAAACAGTAAGCCAAAAACAGCCTGTGCCGCTCATAAAGATAATGCATTACTCTGCCCTCAGCACATCCAATCAAAACAACCGCTGTCTCCTGCTGCCCAACCTCACTCACATCTGCCCACACAAGTGAATCTTCTGCATCCCCTGCCATCAGCATCCATATACAGCTTATTTTGAGCTGAATTTCACTTGATCAACAGGGTAAAAACAGAAATCATCAGTAACCAAACAAGTTCCACCTCTTTCATGTCCATTGCAACTTAAGTGTAAACAACATAAATTGTAACACCATAATCTTATGATTTTGAAGGTAGACAGACATGTACCAGTATTCAGTAACACAATATAAGGTCATATTGAGCATACACTGTATTGTAAATGTTTTTTGTTTTTGTTTTTTAATTCCTTTATTATTCCAGGAAGGTCCCATTGAGAAAAGAAATCTCTTCTTCCAGGGAGTCCTGGCCAAGATAACCGTACAAAAAATTTCACATAAAATTTCACAAACATACACCTCACAAAACAAAATTACATATAACCAAAGCAAAAACAATAATCATAAATCAGTAAATTAATTAAAACAACAACATGATTAATTTGCTAAACACTGCACTAAATTTTTTAAAATATTCAAAGGAGGAATTGTTTCTAATGTAGTTACAGTTTGAAATTCATTCCACAACCACGGAGCATAGTAAGAGAAAGCTGATTTTCCATGCTCTGAATGTATCCTGGGTATTTCTAGTTGAATCCCATTTGATGATCTGGTGATATAATTCTTTCTACGTAGGCATTTTAACCCTTAAATGCATACCCCGGGGCTTCAGCGAGCCGGGACATCATTCTCTACCCTCTCCCTCCTTAATTTTTTTTAAGTTAGACATCAACTTTCTTAGTATTCCTCAATCTATTCATTATAAACAATATAGCAAGAAAAAAATAGTAAAATATAAAAGAATGCCTGTTTTCTGATTAATTTTTTGTAAAAAGTGTATAGGGTCGCTACAGACCCGAGGTATGTAAATGTGTAAGTATTTTTTTCCTGCGCGATATATTTACATATCTGATGACTCAATTTGTGCAATTAGTGTTGTCAAAATACCCGGTACTTCGGTACCAAGTCGGTACTAAAAAATGAAAACGTTACGGTACCAGGTTTTTTAAAGTACCAGTGGTACCGAGTACCCGGTCCTTGATAAACTCTCTTCATAAAAGCACTGAGACATGGCGACATCAAAAGTAGGAAACACACCAAACTAACAAAACACTTTAAAGACACCCAGATCAAATTAAAGAGTTCAAGCAGGTAAGTTTCATTTTAATTTTTAATATTTAGATCTTGTGTTTCCCATACATTGATTTATTAGTGGCTGCCTGCCAAATATCAAAACTGACCGCCACAAATAAGATTTTCCAAAAGGCTTTGACTTCGTTGAATAACAACCCTCTACATTGCGAGTAAATCACTCGCATATGCTAAATCTTCACTCTGGGCGACTAAATGATGTCTAATATTAGCCAATGGCTAATCAATTCTCAGATTTTACTTGCCAGTGTGTGAGTTGGAGGCTGAGTGTATGATTAGCACAGATAGATTTTCACTCACAGAACACTCTGACTGAGCACTTCAGAGTTTCACTCTCCATTAAGCGATCTGTGATATTTTTCAGTTCATTTGAATGGATGTGCAGCGCACCTGTGTTTGTGTATTTGGCGTAACGTAAACTCTAGTGTGAAGGCGCACATCTCGCTGACGCTTGTTCTCACACGCACAGAGAGAGAGAGAGAGACTTACATAACATGCAGAATTGATGCGCTACATGTAAACGATATACTTGGTTGTATTTTCCTGTAAAAATAACGGAGTTCCTTTGGAATTCTTCAGCTTTTAAGAACTGCCGGGTTTTCCTGTAGTAGGCGGAACTAATGCGCAAACAACAATCTCATTGGCTGGTGCTCACCTATTATCGTCCCTGTTTTAATTTCAGCGAATCAGTTCGAGCGAACGCACACAACCTGATTAATATTCATGAATCCAGTAGCTCATTAATCCCTAGTGCATTTTTATATTGTTCTTATTCGTAGAATAATAATATCTTATCAGTATTTTTGTTCGGTTTTTTATTTTTATTTTTTTACAGGAACACTGAATGACCAAAAAAAGCTCCAGCACCAGTCCTAAGTTCATGGTTACCAAGTTTTAATTCTAATGACTAAACTTCTATTATTAAATAATACTTGATTATCATATTATAATGCTTGACTGACTGATATTAAGAGTGTACTTTCAGATATTTAAAAAGCTGTACCATTTTACAAACATTATATATGTTTGTAAAATGGCATAACTTTATATATCTCTATCTAGTATAGTATTTCAGTCTGTAAACAAAAACATTTAGTAGCCAATGGAGATTTAATTGCCACGGTGTCCGTAGAGGGTTGAATAAACATGAGCACTGCATGTGTTAAGTCGAAAACCCGGTGCGGGTGTTTTTATATCACTGTATTTCTGAAGGAAACCGACTGTCTTCAGAAAATTATGGATGTCATTTTCATTTCATCTTGCCTGTAATGCCTGAGCAGCGTTTGTGAGAGCAGTGCTTATTTGATTACAGTCGTTACCAGGGAAACCTCTATCTCTCCCTCTTTATAAGCGCCCCCTGCTGCCAGAGAATGAATTTGCATATATATGCCACCACAAATAGACTGCAAGTCTGTGGGAAACACTGCTTCTGTTATAAATATTATTCAATATTTTAATTTGAATGTCGGATTGAAATGAACGCTGTTATTGGAGTAGTTAATCGTTAGCATAAGCGCGGCTAACGCTAATATAA
>NW_015505951.1:826483-831545 GCF_001515645.1 Sinocyclocheilus grahami
TTTTTTAACCCAGTCATTTAAAAATAACACATTTTAGAGCTGTAACGACAATACCATGATACCGTGAAACCGTGATATTTTTGCTTAAGGTTATCATACCGTCAAAATCTCATACCGGCCCATACCTAAACGTGATATAAGTTTTAGCTGAAAATGTTATACTGTCATTTGACTAAAGGTAGATTTGCTAAACAAATATATTATGATGCCATGTGCAACCTTAAATTCACTATAAATAAATTTTACTACATACAACATTTACAGGAAAGGAAATATTTTGTTGTATTACGAAGCAATTATATATTATAAAACAGTACCGTAATAAGACCATACTATCGCACCTATACACAGGTTTAAGAGATAAGCCTCAGTTCATAAGAGCTGATACTGAAAGATTAAACGAAACCACTGAGTGATAATATACAGAGAGAAGAAATGTGGCAAAGAAGAGAGCAGGGGAGAAAGAAGTGTCTCCTTTGATGTATGAGAGTTGGGGAGAAACGTTATCAAACGCACTGCAGTGGAAGCACAATCTGTGCCCAATAGAAGAGGCATCAGGCTGAGAAAACCTTCAACCCCCAAAATCAAGTGCCCCGTCCCAGGTGTTTGTGGGTGGATACTATCCAGCATTGTCTGCGTTTGTGCATTTGTGTGTTGCCATAGGGAGAGAGTGTTTCAAAGGGGTTTATATGGCATCTGGCTGTCCAAGGAGTATGGAGGGGCCTATAAAACATTTACACCACAGGAGAGAAGTGAAACATGAGAGAGGAGAGTGAGCATTCCTGTTTATAGACACTAACGCTATGCAATGAGGAAGGGGAAGGCCAAAGGAAACCAGCACACAATAATGTCATGTGAGTACTGGCTCACACTATTACAGTACACCAATAGCATTTCCAACAGGGGGGAAATTAGATTACATCGATATTCACCGAGTAGGGCTCCAAAAGCAAAGAGAGAGAGAGAGAGAGAGAGAGAGAGAGAGTCTTACATAACATGCAGAATTGATGCGCTACATGTAAACGATATACTTGGTTGTATTTTCCTGTAAAAATAACGGAGTTCCTTTGGAATTCTTCAGCTTTTAAGAACTGCCGGGTTTTCCTGTAGTAGGCGGAACTAATGCGCAAACAACAATCTCATTGGCTGGTGCTCACCTATTATCGTCCCTGTTTTAATTTCAGCGAATCAGTTCGAGCGAACGCACACAACCTGATTAATATTCATGAATCCAGTAGCTCATTAATCCCTAGTGCATTTTTATATTGTTCTTATTCGTAGAATAATAATATCTTATCAGTATTTTTTTTTATTTTTTTATTTTTATTTTTTTACAGGAACACTGAATGACCAAAAAAAGCTCCAGCACCAGTCCTAAGTTCATGGTTTTAATTCTATAATTCTAATGACTAAACTTCTATTATTAAATAATACTTGATTATCATATTATAATGCAATGAGTTCAAGCAGGTAAGTTTCATTTTAATTTTTAATATTTAGATCAGTGTTTCCCATACATTGATTTATTAGTGGCTGCCCGCCACAATGGCAAAACTGACCGCCACACATAGATTTTCCAAAAGGCTTTGACTTCATTGAATAAACATGAGCACTGCACGTGTCAAAGTCGAAACCCGGTGCGGGTGTTTTTATATCACTGTATTTCTGAAGGAAACCGACTGTCTTCAGAAAATTATGGATGTCATTTTCATTTCATCTTGCCTGTAATGCCTGAGCAGCGTTTGTGAGAGCAGTGCTTATTTGATTACAGTCGTTACCAGGGAAACCTCTATCTCTCCCTCTTTATAAGCGCCCCCTGCTGCCAGAGAATGAATTTGCATATATATGCCACCACAAATAGACTGCAAGTCTGTGGGAAACACTGCTTCTGTTATAAATATTATTCAATATTTTAATTTGAATGTCGGATTGAAATGAACGCTGTTATTGGAGTAGTTAATCGTTAGCATAAGCGCGGCTAACGCTAATATAATGAGCATTAGAATGAAGTTTCTTTATTAACTAGTTAATGCTCCTAGAACTTTTATTAGGGTAAAAAAAAATAAAACCCGGAGGACATGATGAGATTTACTATTTTTACACACCAGAGGCTTTTAAATGAATTGTGAATCTTTTTTTTTTTTTTAACCCAGTCATTTAAAAATAACACATTTTAGAGCTGTAACGACAATACCATGATACCGTGAAACCGTGATATTTTTGCTTAAGGTTATCATACCGTCAAAATCTCATACCGGCCCATACCTAAACGTGATATAAGTTTTAGCTGAAAATGTTATACTGTCATTTGACTAAAGGTAGATTTGCTAAACAAATATATTATGATGCCATGTGCAACCTTAAATTCACTATAAATAAATTTTACTACATACAACATTTACAGGAAAGGAAATATTTTGTTGTATTACGAAGCAATTATATATTATAAAACAGTACCGTAATAAGACCATACTATCGCACCTATACACAGGTTTAAGAGATAAGCCTCAGTTCATAAGAGCTGATACTGAAAGATTAAACGAAACCACTGAGTGATAATATACAGAGAGAAGAAATGTGGCAAAGAAGAGAGCAGGGGAGAAAGAAGTGTCTCCTTTGATGTATGAGAGTTGGGGAGAAACGTTATCAAACGCACTGCAGTGGAAGCACAATCTGTGCCCAATAGAAGAGGCATCAGGCTGAGAAAACCTTCAACCCCCAAAATCAAGTGCCCCGTCCCAGGTGTTTGTGGGTGGATACTATCCAGCATTGTCTGCGTTTGTGCATTTGTGTGTTGCCATAGGGAGAGAGTGTTTCAAAGGGGTTTATATGGCATCTGGCTGTCCAAGGAGTATGGAGGGGCCTATAAAACATTTACACCACAGGAGAGAAGTGAAACATGAGAGAGGAGAGTGAGCATTCCTGTTTATAGACACTAACGCTATGCAATGAGGAAGGGGAAGGCCAAAGGAAACCAGCACACAATAATGTCATGTGAGTACTGGCTCACACTATTACAGTACACCAATAGCATTTCCAACAGGGGGGAAATTAGATTACATCGATATTCACCGAGTAGGGCTCCAAAAACAAATATTTTAACAAAATTAATATTTTGGCATTCAACATTAATTATGCTTCCTTTCTGTTTCCACTTCTGACTGTTTGATGCACATGCAGGTGTCAGCGAAGTAATTGAAATGTTAAAGGGGTCATATGATGCTATTTTAAAGATCAGAAGAGGCATCAGGCTGAGAAAACCTTCAACCCCCAAAATCAAGTGCCCCGTCCCAGGTGTTTGTGGGTGGATACTATCCAGCATTGTCTGCGTTTGTGCATTTGTGTGTTGCCATAGGGAGAGAGTGTTTCAAAGGGGTTTATATGGCATCTGGCTGTCCAAGGAGTATGGAGGGGCCTATAAAACATTTACACCACAGGAGAGAAGTGAAACATGAGAGAGGAGAGTGAGCATTCCTGTTTATAGACACTAACGCTATGCAATGAGGAAGGGGAAGGCCAAAGGAAACCAGCACACAATAATGTCATGTGAGTACTGGCTCACACTATTACAGTACACCAATAGCATTTCCAACAGGGGGGAAATTAGATTACATCGATATTCACCGAGTAGGGCTCCAAAAACAAATATTTTAACAAAATTAATATTTTGGCATTCAACATTAATTGTGCTTCCTTTCTGTTTCCACTTCTGACTGTTTGATACACATGCAGGTGTCAGCGAAGTAATTGAAATGTTAAAGGGGTCATATGATGCTATTTTAAAGATCATTATTTTGTGTATTTGGTGTAACATAATATGTTGACATGCTTTAACAGTGTTTCCCCTGCCATTCTTTTAGGGGGGGCAGTGATCAGTGATGCTGTCTGACTACACTGTATGCGGCGTGGCACTACTAATCCCCGACAGTAAACTGATGCCTCATTCTGTTTATGACATACTGACACAAAGTTCAAATGATTTGCAATGGCCTCGTCCAGTATAGACAGCCTCTAGCTGTTGTGGTGCGGGCGACGCAATGCAGAAAAGCGGAAGAACATTTTGTAAATTTTAAAGTTAAATTAATCTATCTGGGCCACTTTGATAGTTCAATATTAAGAGCTCCAACACAGGTTCAGTGTGCAAACTAAACAAAGAAAAGAGCTGGTGAATTGACTTATACTTGTTTAAAGGGGACTCAATCCTCTTTTTAGTTAAAATAATATAGTGTCTCAGTCTAAATAACACTCACACTGATGAATTTGGAAGCCAAACAAATTAGAATATAATAATAATTTTATATTATTATTCCTATGACAGTAATAGCCATATATTGTAAAATAATTGCACTGTAAAATAAAATAAAAAAATGATTATTTCACAGGTATATAATTTTATCTTACTCTACAGTAGGGAAATTACAATACTTTTGTCCTAATTTCTACACATGCAAGCAGGGCCTAAAACTATAATTTCTTGCCACATCTGCCAATGGCTGGTTACTTCAACAAGTAAACATTTAATAATAAAAAATGCCGTTTGAAATTAGACCCAACCACTGCACGATACAAACAAAGATACAACACACATGTAGCATGAGCAGTTTTTTTATTAATTTACATTTTTTTGTATAATTTCAACATTTGAAGCAAAAACAGAATGGTCTGACTTTAGCTTTGTGAAATTATGCTAAGACCTAAATAAAACAAAAACAGCAGACAGGCTGAATTTCACTCTCTGACAGCAGGTGGCGCTTATGGAACAGAGAGGGAAATGCCATCAAAAGTCAGTTCCCTTCAGAAATACATTCATATAAACCCCCACCCCAATATTTAAATTTTTTCTTCCAATAAACAGTGATTTTGCTCTGCCTGTAGCCTACAGTATTTTCTTTGTGCGGGTCTGTTTATTTTAGTCCTTGCTTGCAAGAAATAAACCTATTAGCTTTTATTTTGGCGGAAAACACCAACTTCTGTGAAAACAGGCTTACAAGCGCGTCTCATATCAAATCTAGTGAAATACTGTGAACCGTTGCGTTCTCGGATGCGCACTAAACTCACAGCA
>NW_015505951.1:831592-832490 GCF_001515645.1 Sinocyclocheilus grahami
TTAATACAACAGTTAAATAGACAAGAAGTTAATATTAAGTGACTTACATTGTCTGACTAGAACACTATGGTCTGATTTTGCTCTATTTCGTCGTCGAAAATAGTTTGAACCAAAGTCACAGCTCAGCCGCTGCGCATCTCCATTCAAACACAACGGCGTTTCGTTTATGAATGAACTCACTCTAGTGAGTCAGTGATTCATGATTACCCACTCATAAATACTGTCACTTGCTTCTTCCTGAATGATTCAGCTGTTCGAATGAATCAATTGAATGAATGATTCAGTGATCAAATCAGTGACTTGTCGCCACCTGCTGGCGGATTGTTTCATTTTTAAAAGTATCTTTTCAGTTCTTTAAATCATTTAATATTTCTATATTCAACATTTTTAAAAACATTAATCTTTTAATCATTAAATTCATTAATAAACATGAATTTATGGATTTAATTGCACTCATGCCACCTCTGATTCTCATTAAATGTCTGAAAATACACCTACAAGCCACTTGTGTGTTCTTCTGTGCTACCTCTGTACAAATACATTTTAATACTGATTTCATTTGATTAGTAACTTATTCTTCTTATTCTACTTGTTCTTATTATATGGTTTTATCTAGAATATTTAAAAAGCTTATAAATTTATTTTTTTTTGACAAAAGATTACATACTTTTAATAAAGATAGAGAAATGCCATTACAAAGGTAAAAACAAAATTCTACTGAAAATCACTTTGAGTCAAATATCACCTCGTAATGGGAAGGCTATTTTTGTATCAAATTTTGGTGCTCCTAAATTTAAGCTATTGACGAACAAACCGCAGAGGAATGCAAGAACTTCGTAAGGTTTTTCGTAAGGTTATGCCCTTCTCGTTTTACACTTCATGCATGTGGACTGAATAT
>NW_015505951.1:833272-836094 GCF_001515645.1 Sinocyclocheilus grahami
AATGCCATTACAAAGGGAAAAACAATTCTACTGTAAATCACTTTAAGAAGTCAAATATCACCTCGTAATGGGAAGGCTATTTTTGTATCAAATTTTGGTGCTCCTAAATTTAAGCTATTGACGAACAAACCGCAGAGGAATGCAAGAACTTCGTAAGGTTTTTCGTAAGGTTATGCCCTTCTCGTTTTACACTTCATGCATGTGGACTGAATATAAACAAGTTAGTAATGATAACATAATATGTACCCTGCTGATCTGTACAGAGGCTCCATAGATTTGCACTTAACTTGCCTAAACAGACAGTGAATGATGTTTGTATATGCTGTCAATTATAGTTCTTAGAAAGAAAATCGGAATCTGCAAAAATCGTTATCGGCAGATCACACCAACAAAAATCGGAAATCGGAATCGGGCAAGAAAATTGCAATCGGTGCATCTCAAATTTTTACCACAGCTGTTTTGTTGTTTGATGATCATTAATGACAGCATCAGTATTTATAGGCTGCTGTCCCTTTAAGACCTGATGCACGGATCCGATATAATGATACACATCACATCCGATTTCTTTCTCAGCTGTTTTCATTCACTTGAGACATAACTGACTGCGTTTACCTGAATGATTGTATACAATACAATGATTTTATGTGTATGTGTCTGTTCAGAGGATTCAGTTCGGTGTTCGTGCGCCATCTGTTAAACGCGTGTGCGTGCGGCTGTGCGCGTAGAGAACAGCGTGCGAGTAACGAATCGAGTTCCCATTCGCCTTTTCTATCTGGAATTGTTTAAAATTCGCTTGCTTGTGTAAATATGAACAAATGATAAACTTATACTCTATTATGGTTAAATTTTGCAATTAATCCGCGGATCACATGCATGCCGAACCGTGGGGCTTGGTCCGTATGGATCACGGCTCAACTACGATCCGTTTAAGCACTAAATAAAACTAGGGCTGTGTTCAATACATTGATGTGACAACATATCACAATCCATGCTGATACGAGAATAGATATTGCTTCTGTATCAATACAAAAACTGCATACAAAATGGAGTAGAAAAGTGCAGTTTTCAAAATGAATGAACAGAATACAATATGTAGGCTACAACAAGGTTTAATATGACCCAAAAGCACATATAAATGAAGTTGCCAGAGATGTAGTTCTGCCCAATATTATAATTTACTTTCCCAACATGGCAACCATGCACAAATGATCTCTCTCCACTGAGGGAAAAACACTGATGTTTACAACAAGCATGCTGAAGTTTAGAGATCTCCAGTGCAATATTCTGCTCAAAGAAAAGCATACTGCAGCAAGTCTGTATCCATTCACGAGGCTTCGTGTGATTTTTGTTGCAACTAAATCTGCTGTCTCAGTGATGAACTATAATAAATCCAAACATCTACAACTGTCTAAGACTTTGGCTCTTGAATAAATGCACTACATTGCAGCCTCTGGTCCGCATTAAAAATGTCTTGACTTTGGATAGTACATCTTTTTCCTGTTTTAATGGGAAAACAAGCTGGAAATGTTGAAATAGTAGTTATATCTCTATTTTTCAGTTTTTGAGAGAAGCTTTTCACTTTCAAAAATGTAGAGATTAATTTTTAGAATTTACTACAGCAAGTACACCACAATTTCTGGGATTAGAAGATTCAAGAAATAAACCAAGCAAAATATTGAAACTAGTGGGAGAATTCTCAATGTTCAGATGAAACCTACACCACTACCTACACGTACGGTTATAGAGAAACTCCATATCTGAGCAATGTGTATAACATGGAGGCCCTACTCCGTTAGTTAACAGTATTCAATAAACAGATGTTATACAATAATCTGCTAAGGAGAAAATTAGGTCAGTAATGATGGATACCACAATACTTATTGCCACCTAATTATTATAATATGTATTGTAACTTGGTTATTGATACCCAGTCCTAAATAAGATTTCCAGAAATGTCCTAACAAATAACTAAAATACTTTACAAAATAAATACAACTACAGAAATGTGACTTTTAATATTTTTCCTAGGCCTGGAAATGGTTCTAAGAAGAGCCATTCCATGATAGTCCCTGGCGTGGGAACCCTAAAACCTCCAAGTATCAGCAGAACATCATGGAGCCACTGACTAACAATAACCAAAGCACTAAAACAACAGCTGCCTCCAAACTATTAAGACACCCACAAACCAACTGGCCTGGAAGCATGCTGTATACATTTACAAAATACTTACAATCAGTTTAGTGATAGATCTTTGTTAACATACTGTCCTTAAAGAACTGATTATGTTGGCAAACAGTAAGACTGAAAAAAGCTCAGCAATGAGGAACGCTGGGTCAAAAAAAGGCATGTCCCTGCAGACCTAAATATGTTATAATTCTCATGGTGACCGAGCAAACCATGGTTTTGTTTCAAACCCACAAAAATGCTTTCACACCATATATGCTGACATTTATAACAGAAATGTCATACCTTAAATAACATTTAATCTCCAACCACAGGATCTTTAAGGCACTCTATGAGTTCAGCTGGACAGAATTAGCTCTCAAAAGGCTACACTGAGTGAGACAAAGCAAATAATTAAGAGTATGACTGCCATCATCAAAGAAAGGAAATGCTTTCTGATAGGGCTGCATGACATTGGAAAAAAACTCACATTGCGATATTTTTTTTCTTCTGCGATATGGAAAAAAATCAGTTGACTTCAATAGCTTAATATTTGGGAAAAAATAATCAATAATTGGGGTGATTTTGTAGGCGAGTAAATCAGCATAGGAAATAAACAATTTACAAGCATAGATAAATAACAGAGCAAAGATACAAAT
>NW_015505951.1:836315-838474 GCF_001515645.1 Sinocyclocheilus grahami
AATTTCTGGGGACGGAAATAAAATAAAGTCTCATTACACGATAATGCCAAGGCTTAGTGGGATAAAATTAACTTTATTATTTCTTACATCTATCTTAAACAAAATAGTGAACTAAAAATAAAAAAATGACAACAACTGGGTATTATTCGATCTATATTGTTCATTACACCCCTTGTGGACACAAACTGTGGAATCGCTCATACTCTATTATGGTTAAATTTTGCAATTAATCCGCGGATCACATGCATGCCGAACCGTGGGGCTTGGTCCGTATGGATCATGACTCAACTACGATCCGTTTAAGCACTAAATAAGACTAGGGCTGTGTTCAATACATTGATGTGACAACATATCACATAATCCATGCTGATACGAGAATAGATATTGCTTCTGTATCAATACAAAAACTGCATACAAAATGGAGTAGAAAAGTGCAGTTTTCAAAATGAATGAACAGAATACAATATGTAGGCTACAACAAGGTTTAATATGACCCAAAAGCACATATAAATGAAGTTGCCAGAGATGTAGTTCTGCCCAATATTATAATTTACTTTCCCAACATGGCAACCATGCACAAATGATCTCTCTCCACTGAGGGAAAAACACTGATGTTTACAACAAGCATGCTGAAGTTTAGAGATCTCCAGTGCAATATTCTGCTCAAAGAAAAGCATACTGCAGCAAGTCTGTATCCATTCACGAGGCTTCGTGTGATTTTTGTTGCAACTAAATCTGCTGTCTCAGTGATGAACTATAATAAATCCAAACATCTACAACTGTCTAAGACTTTGGCTCTTGAATAAATGCACTACATTGCATCCGCATTACCGCATTAAAAATGTCTTGACTTTGGATAGTACATCTTTTTTCCTGTTTTAATGGGAAAACAAGCTGGAAATAGTAGTTAAGTAGTTATATCTCTATTTTTCAGTTTTTGAGAGAAGCTTTTCACTTTCAAAAATGTAGAGATTAATTTTTAGAATTTACTACAGCAAGTACACCACAATTTCTGGGATTAGAAGATTCAAGAAATAAACCAAGCAAAATATTGAAACTAGTGGGAGAATTCTCAATGTTCAGATGAAACCTACACCACTACCTACACGTACGGTTATAGAGAAACTCCATATCTGAGCAATGTGTATAACATGGAGGCCCTACTCCATTAGTTAGCACCGGCCCTGTAAACAGTATTCAATAAACAGATGTTATACAATAATCTGCTAAGGAGAAAATTAGGTCAGTAATGATGGATACCACAATACTTATTGCCACCTAATTATTATAATATGTATTGTAACTTGGTTATTGATACCCAGTCCTAAATAAGATTTCCAGAAATGTCCTAACAAATAACTAAAATACTTTACAAAATAAATACAACTACAGAAATGTGACTTTTAATATTTTTCCTAGGCCTGGAAATGGTTCTAAGAAGAGCCATTCCATGATAGTCCCTGGCGTGGGAACCCTAAAACCTCCAAGTATCAGCAGAACATCATGGAGCCACTGACTAACAATAACCAAAGCACTAAAACAACAGCTGCCTCCAAACTATTAAGACACCCACAAACCAACTGGCCTGGAAGCATGCTGTATACATTTACAAAATACTTACAATCAGTTTAGTGATAGATCTTTGTTAACATACTGTCCTTAAAGAACTGATTATGTTGGCAAACAGTAAGACTGAAAAAAGCTCAGCAATGAGGAACGCTGGGTCAAAAAAAGGCATGTCCCTGCAGACCTAAATATGTTATAATTCTCATGGTGACCGAGCAAACCATGGTTTTGTTTCAAACCCACAAAAATGCTTTCACACCATATATGCTGACATTTATAACAGAAATGTCATACCTTAAATAACATTTAATCTCCAACCACAGGATCTTTAAGGCACTCTATGAGTTCAGCTGGACAGAATTAGCTCTCAAAAGGCTGAGTGAGACAAAGCAAATAATTAAGAGTATGACTGCCATCATCAAAGAAAGGAAATGCTTTCTGATAGGGCTGCATGACATTGGAAAAAAACTCACATTGCGATATTTTTTTTCTTTCTGCGATATATGTTGCGATATGAAAAAAAAATCAGATCAATAGCTCTATTTGGGAAAAAAAATCAATGATCGGGGTGATTTTGTAGGCGAGTAAATCAG
>NW_015505951.1:838484-840810 GCF_001515645.1 Sinocyclocheilus grahami
CACCACAATTTCTGGGATTAGAAGATTCAAGAAATAAACCAAGCAAAATATTGAAACTAGTGGGAGAATTCTCAATGTTCAGATGAAACCTACACCACTACCTACACGTACGGTTATAGAGAAACTCCATATCTGAGCAATGTGTATAACATGGAGGCCCTACTCCGTTAGTTAACAGTATTCAATAAACAGATGTTATACAATAATCTGCTAAGGAGAAAATTAGGTCAGTAATGATGGATACCACAATACTTATTGCCACCTAATTATTATAATATGTATTGTAACTTGGTTATTGATACCCAGTCCTAAATAAGATTTCCAGAAATGTCCTAACAAATAACTAAAATACTTTACAAAATAAATACAACTACAGAAATGTGACTTTTAATATTTTTCCTAGGCCTGGAAATGGTTCTAAGAAGAGCCATTCCATGATAGTCCCTGGCGTGGGAACCCTAAAACCTCCAAGTATCAGCAGAACATCATGGAGCCACTGACTAACAATAACCAAAGCACTAAAACAATAGCTGCCTCCAAACTATTAAGACACCCACAAACCAACTGGCCTGGAAGCATGCTGTATACATTTACAAAATACTTACAATCAGTTTAGTGATAGATCTTTGTTAACATACTGTCCTTAAAGAACTGATTATGTTGGCAAACAGTAAGACTGAAAAAAGCTCAGCAATGAAGAACGCTGGGCCAAAAAAAGGCATGTCCCTGCAGACCTAAATATGTTATAATTCTCATGGTGACCGAGCAAACCATGGTTTTGTTTCAAACCCACAAAAATGCTTTCACACCATATATGCTGACATTTATAACAGAAATGTCATACCTTAAATAACATTTAACCTCCAACCACAGGATCTTTAAGGCACTCTATGAGTTCAGCTGGACAGAATTAGCTCTCAAAAGGCTACACTGAGTGAGACAAAGCAAATAATTAAGAGTATGACTGCCATCATCAAAGAAAGGAAATGCTTTCTGATAGGGCTGCATGACATTGGAAAAAAACTCACATTGCGATATTTTTTTTCTTCTGCGATATATGTTGCGATATGAAAAAAAAATCAGATCAATAGCTCTATTTGGGAAAAAAAAATCAATGATCGGGGTGATTTTGTAGGCGAGTAAATCAGCATAGGAAATAAACAATTTACAAGCATAGATAAATAACAGAGCAAAGATACAAATTAAATAAACAATGCTTTATATTTTTCAGGTAAGTCTAACAGTATTCAGGTCATACATAAATTAATAATCAAATGTAAAATAACACTGTATATATATTAGGGATGTGCGCGACGACTAATTTGACTGACGTTTAAACGAAAGTTTTGTATCCGACTAATCTAAAAGCAAGAAACCCCCAAAACCTCTGTGCGTGCAGCATATATAATAACCTATATTTGAAATACTTAATTTATGAATCACACTGTGAAATCCCTCAATGAATTCCGCTTGCCGCACACTTGCCTCGCGTTATAATAATTTCATTTTAGGCGGTCATTAAAAAGACAAAAAGAAGAGTAACGTTCACTCAACGTCGGTCAAAGCATAGCTTATTTATTCAAATCAGCTGGGGAAATGCAGAACAGTGGAAAATCAATCAATAGCCTGACAGAATTCTTAATCTTCATATAACGTTAGCCAACATATTAAAACACAAGTCAAAATCAATTGGAAGGTTTATCAAGAAATAGCATTAAAACGGCTTTTAAAAATGTAATTTGTGTAGGCTATATCGTCTAAAAACAAAATGCAACAATGCCCATTTTACTAACTCAGACCATGCCTTATTTGTTCAGTGAAATTATCAACGTGGTCTGGTGAAAGACGGGTAATTTGAATGATAAAATCATTTCTGTCGTATAATCAACTATTGTTTTCAGTAGGGATGCACCGATATGAAAATTTTGGCCGATACTGATAACCAATAATTCTTTATTTTTGAAAGCCGATAACCGATATGTTGGCAGATAAATCTATATCCAAATTTTTATATAAAGCAGCCTAGGTGTACGTTTTAAAAATAATTTTACTCTCCCATTACCAAATTTAGTCATAAAAAAGTCTTATAAATAAATAAATAAATTCATAAATAATGCAAACAAGTCATTGGACATCATTACACGTGTAAAGAATCAAAATGAATGCGCCACAGATCAATAAAACGGAATAGCCTCTGCACGGACAATAATTAAATGATTTTAATTACTAAACCATATTGCTGATGAAAATAATAATAGAAAAATACAAGTGGTTGTTATTATTAATAATGTATCAATGATTTTGAAAAAGTAACAAATTAATACCA
>NW_015505951.1:841904-848466 GCF_001515645.1 Sinocyclocheilus grahami
AGGAAAACCCGGCAGTTCTTAAAAGCTGAAGAATTCCAAAGGAACTCCGTTATTTTTACAGGAAAATACAACCAAGTATATCGTTTACATGTAGCGCATCAATTCTGCATGCTCTCTCTCTCTCTCTCTGCGCGTGTGAGAACAAGCGTCAGCGAGACGTGCGCCTTCACACTAGAGTTTACGTTACGCCAAATACACAAACACAGGTGCGCTGCACATCCATTCAAATGAACTGAAAAATATCACAGATCGCTTAATGGAGAGTGAAACTCTGAAGTGCTCAGTCAGAGTGTTCTGTGAGTGAAAATCTATCTGTGCTAATCATACACTCAGCCTCCAACTCACACACTGGCAAGTAAAATCTGAGAATTGATTAGCCATTGGCTAATATTAGACATAATTTAGTCGCCCAGAGTGAAGATTTAGTCGCATATGCAAGTGATTTACTCGCAATGTAGAGCAGCGGTTTTCAACCATTTTGTCAGTATATATATATATATTTTTTTTTTTCACTATAAATTCAATCTAATAAATCTGTGTTAAAGCTACAAAAGCTATTTTTCTTTGTGTTTTGTTGTTTGATTAACATTCATGACAGAGAAAGCAACAGGAACACTAAACTGCTGTAAACCAATATACTGCTACACATCCATTTTCTTTCTCATTTGTTTACCTTCACCTAACCCATAAGCAACTGCGTTTACAAGGATACTTGCAGAGCACAGTATTTCAGGCACAAATAGATGCAGAAGTGAACAGAATTCAGGTGTTCACGTGCATCTGCATGGCTCTCACCGTGTCTACACCGGATGCGAGCGGCACGGCACGGCACCAGCGTGACGCGCCAAAATACAATGAACCTATTATAATCAGCGAGGCTGTATGTCTACACTGGATGCGGCGCGACACGACAAATCCCCGACAGTAAACCGACAGTACGTTCTCTTTTTGACGTACTGACACGAAGTTCAAATGATTTGCAACGGTCGCTTTGTCGCATCCAGTGTAGACAGACTTTGGGGACGTTCACATGTCGCACCTAAAAACGCGTGGAAAACGCCAGCCGCGCCGCTTTCTCCTTCTTTCCAAAGCGCTTGGGAGCTTGTGCTTTCGTGGCGTCTGCCGTTGCTAAGCAACTGTTACCTGCGCTCTCCACGACGACATGGAAGTTTTAACAAAGGCTAAACGGATTTCCAGCACTGAAAATCGCGTGAAGTAGCTCTGCTACTAAATGTATTTAAAATGGGTATCGCTGTACAGCGGTCGCGTCCGGTGTAGACACGATGGCTGTGTGTGAGCAAAGAAAACAATCAGTACAAATATAACGATCAGTATACAAACTTTCTTAAGCTCCCAGTAACAGCATTCCTGACCCCACACCCCAACCAAAAGTCCATTTCCCCTCTCTGCCAAACAATGAGCAGGACTCTCGAAATACAAGAATTGGGTAGACAAACAGGCCTGACAACCTCAGACTAACACCTACAGATCATACTTTAGCTAAATCCTGATTAGTGCTGTTAAACCACCTTCTGGTAAACAGACTACAAGTGCCATAAGTCAACTGAGTTTTCTTATGGGGTGAAACAGTAAGGCATATTTTGCAATGTTGCGGTGTAAAAGTTGTGCTCAGAAGACATAAACAAAAGTGAGGAAGGGAGGGATGTAAAGTGGCAGCAGAGTATGTGAAGAGAGGGAGAGAGAGAGTGTGCTAACGCCCCAACACCGCCGCAGTGTTCTTCCACTGCACCAACACCAGCTCTGTTTACTTCATCACAAACTTTCATAGATTCTGTCTCTATCCGTCAGATCACCCTTTAAAGAAGTATTGTAAGGTCTTGCTTCAATGTAGCTCCTTGATGAAGCAAACAATCACACCACATAATGTCTAAACAAGCACGTAGACAGGTCACATCCACATGCAGCCTTCACAAAATGTGTTTTCAGAGCCTCTGCTCACACCACATAAGAAACAGTGAAGTTCAGGTCTTACTGTTGTCCCAAATCAAGAGCAAGAAACATTTAATATACAGAATGGTTAGCCCCATTAAGGATACAGGTTTGCATTGAGAAACCCTTAATTTAGTAAGATAGAATGATTGTAGCACTGGATCAGCCTTTAATGGATCTAGAGTGAAATCTTTAGGCTACTATACTATGAAACAGCTTTTCTTTCTCGCCAGAAACAAACTCCTCCGTTAAACATGAGAAATGAAAACCAAACCAAAACTGATTTCATGTCGCCATCAATCTCATAAAAACACTGAGAACTGAGAGTGTTGCAGTGATCTAGTATTTACAGTCTGAATGGTGCGCCGATAACCCAACGCAAATGTTCATTATATTATATTTCTGCAGCTACTTCAGCACATAAAATCAACGTGGAGACAACAATATTTCCTCCCATATGTGCCCTTGAAACATGCATATAATTAAGCTGCCCATCCCAGTGGCTGATTTCTGCAGGGCAGCTGAGCCCGTCTGGCCATATCCGATTCCCAGAGAGAGCACCACAACTTGACGAGGATCATTTTCATTTCTCCAGCTTCACACGCTCAGCTTCAATTATTGCAGACTTTCATTATTATAGATCTACACAACCCGTAGGAATAAATAAAGGTGCACAGTCTGACAAAATGCATATATTTTTAGCAATACGCCAACATTTCCTCGACTTCAGGGTTGGGGGAGGGAAACAAACTCCCCTTAGCAAGGGGGCTAGAGCCGTTAGCTGGCTAACCGTGAAAGTCGACGCCTGAGAAGACGTACAGACGTTTTCCCGACACCAAATGGCTTCTAAAAGAGTAAAGAGCAATTTCAAATTGCTTACCTTCTTCAAAACGTGAGCTACATCTACAAAATTATACTTGGTATTCCCTCCCGATGCTTGTTTTTCCCATTTGAGGCCTTCTGCTTCAGCGAGCTCCGATGCGGGAACATCCGAGGCGCGCGAGGCTCACTCCAGTCCGCGCTCGCGCCAGCGTGCTAAGATAATCACTGATTACCTCCTCCAAAAATGCGATGATTAAAATCTCTCAGGGCTCCGGTAAACTGGTAAGAGAAGGTGTTATAAACTCTCCATCCGTCCCTTTAAAAAGTCCACGGGTCTCAGTGACGTTAGCTTTGCTGATTTGGCTTGATTTGAAGTGTAAAAATAAAATTCCGCTTCAAGTTAATCCTCTACGTCCGACTCCTTTCGAACCGTTTCGATCGGCCTTTGACTCGCGCTGACTAGGAGCGGACGCGAAGCGTTGATACGCGGACTGTGATAGGCTGACGCGAATGGGCGGTCACTGTTTGTTCCCCGTTGCAACGGTGCAACTGGCGCCATTGTGGTTCTTGCCAGGGACGCTTCCAACGTTGTTTTCTATGGCGACCTCGAGCCGTAATGGCGGAGACAGTGGCATGTTTTTGCGAGCTCCATTTGGGTGAGAGGAAAATGGAGAGCCTGCTTGGGTATATGTAGTAAAGTTGTTTGCTTTTTTGTTTTTTTTAAGTAACGAGTGAACAGTGTTGCCGGAATTGTTTTTCCTCATCCCGTTTTAATTCAGACTGATCTGAAACTGCGTTTTTTTGCTATCTACAGCATACTTTATAAGTAAGTATTATAAACTGTTTGCCGGTGACGGACTGCGAGATCATCAGCCACAGCACGATTTGCTTTCTTTGACTGTTGTCCGGTAAATGTATATTAGATGTGTTGGTTTTTGTTTTATTTTCGATTTGACGTCACAAGCCTCAGGGACCGTGACACCGATTTCTTGCGATCAGAATAACGCAATGGCTCCCTCTATTGAAAAGAGCCGAAACCTGCTGTCTGAGATATATCCTCGACCGTCTTGATATAATTATACTCAAGTGTTCTGCCCTCACTTCGTATCCTAACATAAAAGACATCTGAAAGCACACATGCCCATACCTGCAAGTGCAAATAAGAATGGCAGACGTGTCAAATCTAGACTAGTGCGACATGACTATCAACATGACTAAATATACCTTAATAATGACTAATGATTTATTTTAGCTATATTTCTGCGCTATAACTAGATTATATTTATTTTTCCACTATAACTACGTTTTAAACATCAGATTACAGTCGTCTTTGCGCATGCCCAACTAGAACTGTTTGTAGTTTTTCTGGGTTCATAAACGTATAAAAGTAGAACTACATTTCCCGTCAGCCCGTACTCGAGCTGTTTCCGTTCTGATTGGCTGATTCCGAAGGTGAAAGTTGAACAGACATGTTTTTCAAGCCCGCACGGTAAACATAATTAAAGTTCACGGCTTTAGTAGTCAGTACAGCTTTGTAATGGCCTTGTAGTTGTATAATTTAAGACCCTTTTGTATTTAAGCGTTTTATTTGTTCTGTATGTTTGTGATATATTCGAGCAGGAGACGCGCTTGTTGTTTGACAGCAGCTATATTTTTTGGCTGTGTTGGATAAGACTTGCAGAATCACAATGACAGCTGCGTGATAGCACCTCTTAGGGAGGTCACATTAAAGACTGCCGTTTGGTTTAGTATGTTTTTGATCCAAGCGACGCGATAAACCAGCATTTAGTATGGCAGCGCTGCTTTGGCAGCGAGGAAGCAAATGTTACGACAAACGGGTTTGGTCGCTATCGTCTCGTTTCAGCTGTTTTCAAACCTGCAGAAAACTCCTGGAGAGCAATGTGACTTCATACTTGCCTTTAGTGACTCCAAACAAACGAGGTCTAAAATCAGGACACATTCAGGTGGGTTATTTAAACGTCGACCAAGCATTATGTAAACTATTTATGCTACGAATGTATGCTATCCTATGAAGAGTGATGTTAAGTATATGTGGGACAGCTTGCACATAATGTCCGATGCTGATGTATACGGTTTATATAGAACATACAGTTTTAATGTAATGTAGAACAGAATATTTTTTAATATAATAAAATTAGTGCGTTATCTTTGATAAGTCAAGTCTGTTTTGCTTGAGAAAACAGAGCAGATGGATCATAATAATAGCATGTAATCTATGATTATGCATGAGCATGACCTTAATGTTACTTGGGTGGTTAACCAAGTTGCCATTGTTTCGCAGAACATTTTGACAAAGCCTTTAATCCCGAGGCTTATTGGACTTGAATTCCATTGTCGCCACAAATTGGTCACAAATCCTGTGAAACTTTGGAAACTATTAGGTAAGTATGAAATTTAGTAAGTAATTACATTTTTTGTTTTGGCTGGACAGAGACTGCAGAACTTTTGATTTTTGAATCTTAATGCTTTTTCTGAATTATGTTGCATGGCATAATGCAAATATGTTTTCACATCTGTCAGACACTACTCACTATTTCAGCACATCCAACAGAAGACATGAAAAGAAAGAAGGTGGAAAAGGGAAGACCCCAGAGGAGGATGAAGGTATTTTCTGAATTTTTAAAACGGTAGTTTACAAACTACTTTCTAAATGCATATTATTGTGAATGGTTTATCCGTATAATTTTTAATAATAAAAAAAAACGTATGCAGGACTTCTCCGATCATTTAGCCTGCTTAAACCCACTATGACAAGCTTGTTTCCATCTGCCTCTGTATTTGAGTGCAGCATCCAAATCTCTAAATCCAATCAACAACTAATAGATAGAACCAAGTTGTAGACAAGTTATTTAATTAAATTTTTTTCCCTCAATAATTTGTTACACTGGAATGTGCCTCACAATGCGGAGCAAAACGTCTGTCGCTACTTCAGTTTCTTCATGATTTTTTGCCTTTTATAAGGGCATTTTTTTTCAACTTTATTAAAAATTTCAGATACATTT
Source organism: Sinocyclocheilus grahami (assembly GCF_001515645.1). NCBI lineage: Eukaryota > Metazoa > Chordata > Actinopteri > Cypriniformes > Cyprinidae > Sinocyclocheilus > Sinocyclocheilus grahami. The sequence goes on from NW_015505951.1 coordinate 847,700, forward strand.
TTGTTGTTGTTTTTGAATTCTTGCATTTAATCAATAAATCAAAATAGAATAATAAGGGACTGATGTGTTTTAAAGGGGTCATATGATGTTGCTAAAAAGAACAGTATTTTGTGTATTTGGTGTAATGAAATGTTTATGCGGTTTAAGGTAAAAAAACACATTATTTTCCACATACTGTACATTATTGTTTCTCCTCTATGCCCCGCCTTCTGAAATGCGTAGATTTTTACAAAGCTCATCGGTCTGAAAAAGCGAGGTGTGCTGTGATTGGCCAGCTATCCAGTACGTTGTGATTGGCTGAATACCTCAAGCGTGAGACGGAAATGTTACGCCCCTTACCATACTATGATGATGCCCTGTCAGGCCGGAGCGATGATTCAAAAACATGAAAACCCATTATAAACGAGGCATTTGTTGCATCCAGTGGGGACATAATTATGGATTATAATGACTTATACTGTCTTTTTACGCGTTGCGTTGCATCGCGCCGCGTAAACATAAAACCATGTCTGCATTTGTTGTCGGAGAAACGACAAACAACAAGCCCTACTCTACACTGCCCAAAAAATTTAATATATAAAATATAAAAACTCTTTAAATATAAAGGACGTAATTGCAGTCTGTGAGTCAGAACAGCCAGCATTGTAGTGTACAATGCGTTTCCAGGATCAGGAAATGGTCCTCCATAAAATGTGCTGCACACATCCGAATATTTGGGTTGTACTGTTCTGTAATAGTGTTGTAAATACAACTTAACCACTGATTTC
>NW_015505951.1:849081-849575 GCF_001515645.1 Sinocyclocheilus grahami
AGTGAGTCATTGCATCATTCATTTAAAAGATTTGTTTCAAACAGCTGAGTCATTCATAAATGAAGCAAGTCACCATCTTTATGAATGCGTCATCAGTTCAATCAACAAAATTTTGCAGTAACGAAACACCACTGTGTGGCTATTTTTTATTTTCATTTTTTATTGCTGTTACAAATACTTCAGTAGGTTATACTGAAAAGATAACATAATGCAATGAAGGGGTATTTTTGTTCGTTTTTTTGCAAAGTGAGCTACATGTTCAATAATGTCATTGACAATTACTGTTTTATTGTAGACAACGTATATCACACGCTCCTACACTGTCCTGCTTATTACATGGCTACAGGTGATTTGAGTTTAAATTGTTTTATTTAGAGACCATGAAGTACAATGACAGTCATAGAATTGGCACAGCTATGTAGGACATCAAGTTGAATGGGACAACAGTCAATAAATGCAATTTGTTGACCAATCAGACACAATTAGTTCAGTCA
>NW_015505951.1:849780-850384 GCF_001515645.1 Sinocyclocheilus grahami
GGACCAGATGTATAGGGAACGACTGCGCACACTCTTTATTATCGCAGTCGTCATGAGCTTGCTCAACTCCATCAACACCAGTGGGGGGAACATATCCTGGAATGATTTTGTAAATGAAATGTTGGCCAAAGGGGAGGTGTCACGAGTACAGGTGGTTCCAGAGAGTGACATTGTGGAGATCTACCTTCACCCTGGTGCAGTCATCTTCGGCAGACCTGTATGTCATTTCACGTACAAGTGCCATATTTGATTTCAAAATAATTGTTATCGTTTTGTTGCTATTAAATCTAGTTTCACTAATTTCCTGTTGTTTGTTGTAGAGACTTGCCCTGATGTACCGAATGCAGGTGGCCAATATTGACAAGTTTGAGGAGAAGCTTAGAGCAGCAGAGGAAGAGCTGAATATAGATACTAAAGACAGAATACCAGTCACCTACAAGCGCACAGGCTTCTTTGGGAAGTGAGTAATTTGGACCTTCCACAGAGCTTGCAGTCCTGGCAAGCTGAAAAAAGATTCAAATCGACTGTTGGCATAACAAAGTATCACTAGATCAATTTCTTGTCCTTCACAGTGCTCTTTATGCACTCGGTATGGCTGCCATTG
>NW_015505951.1:850394-851212 GCF_001515645.1 Sinocyclocheilus grahami
CGGTATGGCTGCCATTGGGGTTGCAATTCTCTGGTACATCTTCCGCCTGGCAGGAATGGGTGGGAGAGATGGTGGCTTTAGCGCTTTTGTAAGTCAGGATTCCTTCATTTACATTCGTTGTAGAATTGTACAAATCAAATATTTTCTGATGTCAAATAATCTGCCTGCTCCACCAGAATCAATTAAAAATGGCTAAATTCACTATTGTCGATGGGAAATCTGGGAAAGGTGTAAGCTTCAAAGATGTTGCGGGAATGCACGAGGCCAAGATGGAAGTCAAAGAGTTTGTGGACTATCTAAAGGTAAGGGCATCTGAAAGTTAGACCCAAAACTTTATTTCCATTTATGTAACAGTGAAATCTTCTAGTTATTCATGCTCTGTTTTACTTGGTGCTGCATTACCGAGAGCAATTCATAATGCTATGTGAGAATGTTGCATTCTCAGCTAAAGGGGACCCTATAACAGGCATTAGCATAAACTAGGATTGTGCCATCCTGATATTTTTTGGGATTTTGTAAATAATGATAATTAGGCATTATTTTTGCTGTTTGTGTTTTTGTGCTGGTGCTTTAACTGGTTTAGGCCTGTTGTGGACAGCTGACTCCCAAAGCTTTCATATTCTGTGTGGTGGTTAGTTCACAGCAGTGGCAGAAACTTTTCATGTCCCCTTAAACTGATTTCCAAAGGCACTTTACCTTTTATAAGGCAATTTCTTTCCTATCCTTGTTAGATATATGCATCAGGTCAAATTCTTACATTTAGTCAATAACTTGTTCGTTAGAATAATGCAACACTATCCACCTTTTTTTTTTTTTTT
>NW_015505951.1:852667-853343 GCF_001515645.1 Sinocyclocheilus grahami
ACTTTTATTCGATTTTTTATGTAATAGACTATTGAGTTGGTGCTGCACTGCATATATATATTCAGTTGATTTTAATAAATGTCTGTATTGGCTAACATGATCAGCATGTGACCTTCTGAGATTATTTTTCTTCTCTTTTTTTCAAGGAATGGGTACCACAGATCATGTGATTGTCCTGGCCTCCACTAACCGGGCAGACATTCTGGACAATGCACTTATGAGACCAGGCAGACTTGACAGGCACATATTTATAGACCTGCCAACTCTTCAGGTAATGAATGTTCAAAATGCTTTTTTGGGGACATAAAGCTGCTGTGGACCGGCTTATTTTATTGTTAAGTTCTTGATTTTGATTGCTTACCAGATGTTCCAAGTGTGAATAACTTTATGAAGTAGATTTGCTCACTGCATTACATTTGCATAATCACTTCTCTGCATTCTTTCAATCTAGTAATGGTGAATTGGGCAGTTTTTCTAAGCAAATTCTAATAATTGTCCTGAGATAAACGCATGTACACTACAAAATTTGTAATGTTTTTGAAAGAAGTTACTCACCCAGGCTTAATTTATTTGATCACAAATATTGTAAAAACAGTGATGAACATGTTAAATGTTTTTACAGTTTAAACGACAGTTAAAGGGGTCATATGATGCTTTTTTTAAAGATCATTATTTT
>NW_015505951.1:854303-889375 GCF_001515645.1 Sinocyclocheilus grahami
AAAATGTAATTTGTTCCTGTGATGGCAAAGTTGAATTTTCAGCAGCCGTTATACCAGACTTCTGTGTCTAGTATGCTGATATTGTGCTCAAGAATTTTTTATAATATCATCAAATGCTGACAGTATTTTGCTGCTTAATATATTTGTGGAAACCAAGATACACTACCATTTAATATTTTGGTGTAAATAACACCAAAGGTACAACTGTATTAGGTACAACTGTTTTCAACATTAATAATAAGAAGAACTATTATTAATAAATGAGCACCAAATCAGCATACTAGAATGGTTCCTGAAGGATCGTGTGATTGTGTTCTAGGAGAGAAAGGAAATCTTTGAGCAGCACCTGAAGATCCTGAAGCTTACTCAGCCGGCAGACTTCTACTCCCTGCGTCTGGCAGAGTTGACACCAGGCTTCAGTGGTGAGTGTTGTTTTGACTGTGTCTGCGTTATCTCCTAACACCACATCCTGCCACATTTGCCCTTTGTGCATTGTTCATATTTCCAGGGGCTGACATCGCCAACATCTGCAATGAAGCCGCCCTTCATGCTGCCAGAGAGGGCTACAAGTCTATTGACACCTTTAACTTTGAATATGCTGTGGAGAGAGTCATCGCAGGTATTCAGCTCCTGGCTAAAATTAGTGTACTCTGATATTGCATTACAGATTTCTACACAATCGGCTCCATTTGTTGATCACATTGTTTGTGATTTGTAGGGAGTGTGAAGAAGAGTAAAATCTTATCTAAAGAAGAGCAGAGGGTGGTGGCTTTTCATGAGTCTGGTCATGCTTTAGTGGGATGGCTACTAGAACACACCGAAGCTGTCATGAAGGTAAACCGCTAAAGTACTATAAAAGTGGTCTATGTGAATTTTGTGCTATATTCTTAAGTCTTTTTAAAAAAACTGGGACAGATGTGAGGGACAGATCAAACTTTTGGTTGTTAAAAATATTGGCGTTTACATTTTTATGGGAACTACCTGTAGGCCTGTTCAGGTTTAGGCGTCAGAAGAGTGATAATTGTGAACATGTTGTAATGCCAGATCACAGATTTGACAGATTCACTGTACAAAATGATTGAGAGTTGTGAATAAACCAAAGGTTTCTGGAATAGGTTTTACAAGTAAATACTATTTCAGTCTGTCTGCTTCCAAATTTCACGTTTAATTCAGTGTGGTACTTGCTGTTTCTTTAAAATTATTATTGATATTTAATAGCAATTTCTGAGTGAAAATCATTTCAAAGTAAGCCCTACCCTGTATAGCAATCACTTTGTGATTAATTAACAATTTATTAATATACCCGAATCCATTGTGTTTGTTTTTTAACTGTGGACTTATTCTCCAGGTTTCAATTGCTCCCAGAACAAATGCTGCTTTGGGCTTTGCTCAGATCCTGCCAAAGGATCAGTATTTATTTACTAAAGAGCAGCTGTTTGAGAGGATGTGTATGGCTTTGGGTGGACGAGCCTCTGAAGCCATCACCTTCAATAAGGTCACCACAGGTATGACATATACACATCTAATATGATGGCACACACACACACACACCTTTAAGAGGAGAGTTATGAATACATATTAGAGAAACAGAACTAGCAGATAGAATAGTAATTGGCATGAAACAGTGTGATAACAGAATAGGGTGTTTATTTAATGATTTGAATGATTTTTCTATTATGTTCTGTAGAGAGGAGACATATGAGTGAGAGAAAAATATTTGAATGTAGCTTTCAGGCGCCCCCTGGAGGATGGATGCATATTGACTAGTAGGAAATTGTTATTTGCAAGGAGCAATTGTGTTCCCAGTAGTATAGATGCAGACCTGACCTCATAAATATTTATAGGTGGTAATAGACACCAGATAACTTAGAAACGTGTTGTAGGTGCTCAGGATGACCTGAGGAAGGTGACCCGCGTGGCCTACTCCATGGTGAAGCAGTATGGCATGGTTGCCAGTGTGGGCCAGGTGTCCTTCCCCGACTCCGAGGATCAGGGCGGTATTGGACGGAGACCATTCAGCCAAGGACTCCAACAGCAGATGGACCATGTGGGTGAAAGAACATACTCACCTGTTTATTGTTCCACTGGTGTGGTGTGGTGTGGGTGATGTGATGTTACAGAGGCATGTGTGGGTGTTAAATATCAGTTGTTTTGAATATGTGTGTGTGGTTATTTATTTGTGTTCTTTTCTCTCATGTTCAGGAAGCTAAGATGCTAATAGCAAAGGCCTACAGGCACACAGAGAAATTGCTCTTGGACAACAGAGACAAACTTATTTTGGTAAGATCTAAAATCATGAAAATCTTCCTAAGAAAGAAGTTGAAGACATTTCTAAAGATCAATTTTAAGACATTCATAAAAATGTTCCTAATTGTAGTTCTTGAAGAGAGTCTCAAATTCTTCTAAGGAAGTTCTCAAATATTTTCGAGACCTTTTGTTTTCTTAAAAAGAAAATGGCAAGCTTTGGGTTACCTGTTTGTGTGGTGGATCTTGCTGAAGACTCGCTGGTCAACTCGATGAAAAACACTTTAAAGACCATCTTTTTGTCATGCAGATAATCATAAGCATGCATACTATTTTCATCGGTCTTGAAAGTAGTTCAGAATTTATTTAGCTTTTTTTTTATATGCTCTGTATTTTTAAATAGTTACTTTGCTAGAGTGAGAATGCACAATATCATAAGTGCTGTTATAGAAGTAAAAATGAGTGCATTATATGAATCGTTTTTGTAGAGTTGTTAATGTAATATTCAGCAAAAAGTCAAGACACACAATCATGACTGATCATTATTTACATTAGCAGTGTCACTTCAGAGTAGTCCTGCACATCCCTATTAATAGTGATGTAGTTATGTTACGTTCAAATACATAATATTTGAAACAACAAAACATTTAGACAACCAGCCGACGACAACGTTTTTTTTTTTTAAGATCTTAAGCTTTAGATCTTCAAAAAAGATATAATTCTTAAGAAATGTTTTTAGGAATGCAAAATGTTTAACAAATGTTAGAAAATAAGGAAAACATTAAAAAAAAATTTAAGAATGTTTTCTAAATGTGGCTCCAAATCAACTTGGCTGATTCAGTCATTTCAAATTTTCTCTTATTTTATACTCATATTATTTGTTACATTCTCACGTACATATAAGATTTTAAGCATACAAACCGATTTTGGACCTCTCAATAAATATGTACTACAGAATATGAGGTCATATTCAGTTTTGAATAAATAATACATTAGTTAATTTAGAAGTTTCTGTTCTGGCATGTAAAGTTACATTGATGAAAAAACGCCAAAATGAGCATTTTCTTTTTGTTGAATTGTGAGCCAAAATAGAAATGACATATATATATTACAGAAGCTAAAAATAGTCAAATTCAATATTTTCTGTTGTTGTTTTTATTTCAGTTGGCTTTCGGCAAGCTAGGTAGAAAATCCTCATAGCATGGCCTTTTTTATTACTTTTTTTGGCTTGCATGATGACTTGTTGCATTGTTGTTGTTTGCTGTGTTTTCAGCTGGCTAATATCCTGCTGGAGAGGGAGGTGGTCAACTACGATGACATTGAGACTTTGCTGGGACCTCCTCCGTTTGGACCCAAAAAGATGATTGCCCCTCAAAGCTGGGTGGAGGCTGAAAGAGACAAGCAGGACACTGGTGAAGATGAGCCACGCAGACCCCAGAGACCCCGCCGCAAAGACAAAGATGATGACCTCAACCTGAGTCCAGCGTGAGCTCCACAACACACGCAGTCACATTCACATGTGTAAACAGCCTTTAATGGGCACACGTGGAAGTTCAAGAGTGGATCGGCTGCCTTTGAGGATCTGTCTGATTTTCAAAATTGTGCTTTTAAGGGGAAAAAAATGCTGTTCTTGCCCTTGATGTTCCAGCTCTGTTCTGCTCCGATTGACTGAAAAATAATGGTAACGTATGTGCTTGGTTTAGGCTGATCATTGACCAGTAATTATATTTGAAATGTCTTTAGGACAAACAACAACAACTTCCAAGCATCAATCAAGCATTAAAGAGTAAAAAGTGTTTTTCTCAATAAGGTAGCTCTCTCTTAATGAGTGGTAGATACCTCCTTTGAGAAGTTCGTGAAATGTACTGTTTTTAAAACAAGTAGTTGTGCTTTTTGAGCTTCTTTCCAGACCATACAGATCAGCTCTTAGTTGCCTGAGAAACCAGTTTGTTAGACCAGATAAGCATTGCCAGTGGTATGACTGAAGTCATATTGTGGTGGCAGTGGATATTCTGCATACATATGCAATAAATTATTTAAAAAAAAATTGTTGAATGTCAAAGTTTTAATTTGACCAATTCGATTTATTTAGTTATTATTCATTATTATTATATAATGATATATTGATCGTAAATGTTTTTGGCAGATGACTGAACTTTTTTTTTTAATGAAAAATACTCTTTATTGAAAATACAGACTGGTATTATTCCAGTCTTTTATTCATAACTAAAAGATAACAACAGCATTTCACATTTTATTATGAAATAAATATTAAAAACAAAACTATGTAGTTCAAAATTGAGAAACACAGAAACGACCAAAATTATTACAATAGGCATTGTGTAATTAGGAAAAACTTGTGTCCTTGAGGGGAAAGAACAAATATATACATTTAAGGCGTCATTCATTTGGCAAACTGTTAATATGCTGCATATAAAAATTATACTTATTCCTAATATTAATTCTCTTTAAATGTCTTTGTTTTACTTACTGAGGTTAACTGCAGGCAAGCAAAAATAATATTACAAGCACAATTATTACACAAGATACTAATGCTGTATAAAAAGAACAATTGATCAAAAGATTAAAAAAAACATTTTATCAGTCGATCTGTCTTAAAAATAGATATGGAACAATTAATGCATTTTTTTTTTTTTACTTACTGAGGTTAACTGCAGGCAAGCAAAAATAATATTACAAGCACAATTATTACACAAGATACTAATGCTGTATAAAAAGAACAATTGATCAAAAGATTAAAAAAAACATTTTATCAGTCGATCTGTCTTAAAAATAGATATGGAACAATTAATGCATTTTTTTTTTAATAGGAATACGACTTTCTTCCATTGAAATACACAAGAATATATAATTTTGGAGCTGCTGTTTTCCGTACAACTAAAGGTTTTCATGGGCGGAAAACATGAGGGATATTTACATACCATTGAGTAACAAATAACTCTTTATGTCCATTGAGTAACATACATTCGCATTCAAATCATCTGTACTGACTCGAACGTGTTTTTTGTTTTTTTTTAATCACATAAGATTGAAAATTTCTCATTGGTGCTTTCACTCTCATCTTTATACGCTAAAACCAGTGTCCTTTGGTGTTACTACTATTCAAATTTGGCACTGTGTAACTTGATGCACCAATTATATAGAAAAAAGCAGCTCTGAAGTTTACCAACATATAAAACATCCTTCTGTGTTCGATAGATGAAAGAATGTCATGGGTTTAGAATGATGGTTATAAGTAAATGACAATTTATGAATATTAATTTCTTTTTTTGGGTGAATTATTCTTCCTGTGTGTACCCCACATGCTCCGCAAACCTCTGTATTGGTCATCAGCTAAAATAACCCCTCAAGAACATGACCCTTGGTTTATGAACAAGGCATCTCTTTTTGCACCATGTCTAATCAGTATGCACTAACACATGGTTCCTCCCTCCAGTTGGTGCTTTCACAATGTGAGCCATTTGCGCACTGGCCCACAGTAAGCACCTGTCACACCAGCTTCAATATCAGCAGCATTTCACCTGCAGTTGAAATAGTTCACTGATCCATGAAGGAAAGGAAAAAGACACTGATGACCTTTACACTGATCACTGGGGAATAGATTGAGACCTCCGTTTATCTACAATATCAATAATGTAATCCGCCCCCTCGTCCTTACATCATGAGCACTCTCTCATATTGAAGATGGGACATTTGATTTGCATAGAGTTTTGAAGGACATGCATGTACGAGAGTATCTGAACATCTTGAACAAAAAAATCAGTCTGGTGCCTAACGTGGGTCATACATGTTAGCCAGTTTTTTAAACCGTGGTCCCCAGTCATTGAGGTAGTCATAGTCCTGGTCACCGTCTGAGCCCATGGAAGCAATAGAACTAAGGCTGCCTGCTACCGACCCATCGCCTTCATAGTCATAGATCAGAGCTGTATCGTATGGTGGGACATTAGGGTCATTGTCAGCAGCGTCCAGCCCCTATTGAGGTGAAGCAAAAAAAAGTGCATTTGATTTTCATTGGTAATTACATAGCAAAGTCAGAGAATGTGTCTACATTCATCTTAATTACATTTTAAGGGTCATCTAAAGTTTTATATTTGCCTCTGATTCAATTCTTTTACTATGTAGTTTTTATTTTATAGAATTTTGTTTTCTTGATTTAGCTATTAAATTTGTAATTTCCAAACTTGGAGTAAAAATAGCACTTAGCACCATGAAGAATAGTAATGATGTATAACTAATATTTTCCTTTTTACTAACCTTTTCAAAGTAAATGCTAAGGAAATTTCCTAATATTACCCACAAATATTCCAGAATGAATCTTAATTCTTATAAAGAAACCGCACTTACAACATTGATGAAATCTTCTATGTCTGTTGGGTCTCCGGGGGGTTTGCGTGGATATGTAGGAGAAGGCAGGTTATGGGGTGCATCTTTCCTTAGAGGTTGCTTTCCTCTGGGCAGGCTGCAGTCTTGTGGGGAAAATGAGGCTGGGGCAGGGACCATGTCACTTGGGTTCCTCAGAAAATCAATATTAAATGCATCCTATAGGAGAGAAACTAGGTATTTCAGGAAGTTTAACATTTCACCTCAAAGCAGAATAAAATCCAACAAACACTCAACTTTATTATAATTTGCTGAACTAAAAGATTGAGAAAACAAGGATTTTGCAAGCATTTAATGTGGGTCAGGAGGCCCTATGCATCTGTCCACTCTATCACTCTAGGATCCATGTGTCAGATGGGGAAAATCCCCAGGATAAATCAAAGTCTTTGACTCGGACAGGAGCTGTTCAATCATCCTATGCTTACTGCATATGAGCTCACTATACCATGTAGGCATATAATTTAGTGTCTATTTATTTTTGAAAAATAAGTTTTTCATTTTAATCCTGCAATGTGGAAAAAATTTATTTGGTGTGCTGTGTTTACTATTCATTTTGACAAATGTAGTAGGTCATATGAGTATTCTGCAGTATATACAGATATTGGCAAAGTGCACATACTGTGTACAAATCATAGTATGTTCTTCCTGTAAGTTACTCTCCACATCTGCTCCTATCTACTGTTGCATGATCTTTGCATAATATATTTTATATATTCACTTATTTATAAATCTAGTTCAGAATACACTGTATCTACATGTAAAATGTATTCAATTTTGTGTCATTGCTCTTACTTCATCCTCTTCTCCTCCTCCCTGCTCATCATAGTGAAAGACATTGTCTCGGATGTCATCATCAGACGCTCCGACCAGCAGACCTCCTCCTTTTCTAATGTTCTGCCTTGTGCAGCCCTTCACCGCCACAGCAAGAACAATCAGAACTGGAAAAAAAAGCTTTATTAGAACAAATTTCAAGTATATCTACTACCAATATACTACAGCTTATGCATGTTCACATAAATATAGTGTTTACTTACACAACAGAAGAGCAATGCATCCCATAATAATCATAAGGGCAATGAAGCTTATTCCCGTTTTGGTTCCAAAGATGACTGCGGTGTAGCTCTTGCAGTCACCGAAACGGTCACAGGGACACACAGTCACGTTGACCAGAGCATTAGAGGAAAGGGAAGGAGAGCCAGAGTCTGATACGACCACAGGAATAGAGAATTCCCCTTTCTCTATGTCTATCAGTGGCTGGAGAACCGCATGGGTCTCTGGTAACAGACATGTAAAGAGACAGAACCAGAAGCAAGGGGTCTTCGAAATCAAAGTACACTCTGTGAAATCCATTTCTAAAGCAAGGGTAGCCAACGCTGCTCCTATCGGTCTACCTATCCTCCTGCAGACTTAACTTCCAACCTTTCTTCAACACACCTGCCTGTTATTTTCAAGTAATCCTGAGCACTTTTATTAGCTTTAAATATTTTTGATTATGGTTGGAGGATGGTTGCCCTCAAGGAGCCAGGTTGGCTACCCTTATTTTAAACTAGTGATTCTCAACTCTGGCCCTCAAGGTCCACTTTTCTTCAGAGATTTACTCCAACCCCATTCAAATACATCTTAACAAGCCCTCCAAGAGCAGGGTTAGCTACACTCGAGGTCCACTTTCCTGAGTTTTGCTCCAACCCTCATATAAATATCACAAGCTAATCAAGGTCAGAACTGCTCGAAAGTAAAAGGCAGGTGAGTTTGATCGAGGTTAGTGCTAAATTCTACACAATGGTTGCCCTAAAGGAGAAGGGTTAGCTAGGGTGACCATACATGCCATTTTCCCAGGACGCGTCCTGTCCAGGATTTCTATATTGCCTAAAATATCTAGGTTTTGGCTTTGTTTGCGTGTGCAGACCGATCGGTGTATGACATCTAAATACCATACAGACGATTCCTTATGCTTTCAAAATGCTCTCGAGGTTTCCAATATCTAGAACCAGCATTAACCAGTCTGTTTCCACTCCTGGCTTCTTAGCTAGCTTGATTATCCAAGACTTACTTGATTGACCAGTTCCACCTGAAAGACCATGCTGGTTAACTGGCTTAACAATCTCACTATGGCTATGCTGGTGCACCAGGTATACTTGCACCAAACCAGCACCCAGATCAACCAGGACCAGCATGGACTTTCATACTAATCTAAGCTGGTTTCCAGCAGGATACACAAATATAAAAAATAAATGTATGTCTAATGTTTTACCATTAAGAGTTATGATGGTCCAGTTGGCAGCCACATTTTGATCAGCAATGTAAAAGGTGAAGGGGTCAGCTTGAGGGGACATGTCCTCATCCACAGCACTAAGCAGAAGGCCCAATTTATCTCTGTCCCGATCACTGCACACTGTCCCACTCAAGGGTATGAGCACTGGTGGGTAATCATTGGTCTCCCACAGATTGACCTCCAATGTAGCTGTTGCAGAGATGCCATCAGCGTCTGGAAAGAGAGTTATCATATGAATGATTACCATTTTTATTAAAACAAAGGCACACTGGTTATTTTGTGACGGCATAGTCACAGTATCAAATATTTTATTCTGCTGTTATTATTTTGGTCTTCAGGTCTGAGGTGCTCACCCTGATCTATGACTTTCACAATTGCAGAGTAAATGTTGTTCCTGACGTGGGGAGACCGGATATTGAAGGATCTCCTGGCTGTGATTTGTCCAGTTGCATGGTTAATAGCAAGCCAATTCTCAGGATCCTGAATGAATTCAAACCTGAACAAAAATTCACAATTCTAAGTAGGTCTGTACACACAAAGTTTAGATCATACAGTACATTAGAATTAATGTATGTAAGCTTTCCTTTTTGAAAATGAAGAGCTTATTACAGAATTAATACACTTTAAAATATAAGTGTGATATGAATGGAATGCACTTACGATTAAACAAAATGTTTTTATAGTTTAAATGTATCCCTTTCAGACCTATTTTTTCATTGAACGATTTTTTTATCCACTTGTTATTTGCTCTTCTCCAATATAGTCTAAAAAACAAGATTTGTGATAAATCTTTTTTTTTATTTTTTTTTTTATGTCTACTACAATGGAGGCCAGGAGTGAAGCAACATAAAAATCCTCATATTTTAACCATACTTATGAAGTAGAGTTTGTGTACTAGAGTTGAACTAGTCTTTAAGATTTTGAAAAGAACACATCCTGTAAGAATGAACAATGCAATAAGAATGTAGAAAATAGGTAAGATGATAAGAAGTTGCAGAAAAGCTTGTTTGATCCCTTTTGATGGTTGAAGTGGGTCAATCTGAGTATATCTGTATATGTCTTGTGTGTATGTGAAAGTGTTTATGTGTACTTGCTGGTTGTTTTGATGAATAGATGATTGTGTGCATTATATCATCAAGTCATCAGTGTGTGTGGAGGGGATGTGAGGCCCTGTCCACACGAACGCGGTTATTTTTAAAACCGTAGCTTTTTACACGCGGTTAGGCCGTTCGTCCACACGCAGGTCACTGAAACTGAACATTTTTGAAAACGCCTGCCAGGGTGAAGATTTTCAAAAACTCCGGTTGCAGTGTTATCCTGTAGACAGCAAAACCAGAGTTCTTGCTTGTGACGTCGGCGCCTGCGCTGTTATCTCCGCCTACTGGAGACTTTTTCTTGGCTAACATGGCTATACGGTTGAGATTATATCGCCACCTGTTGGTTTGGCATGCTCTTGACAGTGCTTCATAGCATGCGTTTGCATTTTCATGTGGAGAATTTTTTTTTAAATGGAAGAAGGAAAAATACCCATGTACGTGTGGACATGGCCTCTGAGAGTGTGTGTTGCTGTGTATTCATTGATCTCATATCCACTATGGCTGTTTCTCAGTAAAACCAATGAAAGTGACAGTGACAGGCTATGGTCACTTTGAAGATATAAATGAAATCCATATTAATAATATTTCATTAATTAACATAAATTTTAGAATTTGTGGCTCTGTGTTTTAGATTTGAAATACTTCCACAAATTTCTCAACCTGTCATACAACTAATTCATGAGGTTCTTGCTGAAATCTTTCAAGACCTGATAATTATTATTATTTTTAAATCCTGTGTTCTGCAACTCTGAAAGATCTTCAAAATAACTTTCAATATTATCACTTGATAGTCTTAATTTTATAATAGGTGCAAGTTGATACCATGAACATAAATCTGTATATAAAAGGTAAAAATCGGGCTTCCTCCTCTTCCTGTCTTGTTGGTTAGTCATGCCTGTCTTTGTGAAACCTGTAGCTCAATCAGATTAAGTTAGGAGTCATATCTTCATTGTGATTGGTTGATCAGGGACCAATCAATGACCAGGCTTTACTCATATTATAAAAACATAAAATATTATTGGTTTAAACAAAAAATTAATGTGATGTCCATTACAATGGACACAGGGTCTGAAGGGGTTATATGAATTAAATTTAAGAGTACTAAAGCAGGACGAGCAATTTCTGAATGGAATTTTGGAGCATGGTTGTTAATGTCAGAGATGTGAATAATGGCACGACCGGTGGAGGTTAGGCCCATTCCAGACATGTCAGCCACCTGCAGAGTCAGCCTGAAGGACTGCACCACCTGACAACACATCAGGGCATGTTACTGCTTTCTTTGTTCAGACTTTGAAATCAGTATTTTTGTCTATGCTGTTTATTTCTGAGACACAATATAACCCACATCTCTGTCTAGTCCCACATCCCGAGTGTAGATGACTCCAGTTTTGTTGTTAATGCCAAACATGGTCTTGTTGATGCCGTGAGGAGGGATACTCTCTTGCCCAATGATGGAGTAGCTCAGAGCTGCGTTTTCGGTCATTGGATCATCTGAATCTATCGCTGTAACTTGCATTACTGAAGTTCCTGATGACAGAGAACCACACAACTCGGTTATGATACTTATGTTTGTACATCTGACTGCCTGACATAAAGGCATAATTCAGTCAAAAATCTAAATTTCTGTAGGATATGAAAGAAGATATTTAACAGAATTGCCATCTAATGAAAGTGGATGGTGACCCTGACTGCTGAAGTTCCAAAAAGGGCAAAGGAAGTACCAGAAGGTACTATAAAAGTGATCTGTATGATTGTGTAATATATTCCAAGTCTTCTAAACCAATATGATAGCTTTGTGTGAGGAATAGAACAAAATCTAAGCTGTTGCTTTACAAAAACAGTCATGTCCTCCTTATGAGGTCATGATACATTTATGATACGCAAGTGTATCTTTGTTTGCTTACAACCAAAAATACAGTGCACTCGACACCAAATAAGAAGACGACATTGTGCATAAACTTAATTGATTCTTGCATGTATTTTGAACATGCGATGTGGAACATGGAATAGAACAGCCTAGCCATTTTGCTAAATAAAAAAATTTTAGAAGAAGAAAAAAAAACACGGTTGATGCAATCTGAAGGTTCAAGTTGATCTTTGCTGAAGTTGGTTGATGAAAAAGAACCAGTTTGAGTCAGATTATCTTGGTGAATGGAAAGTCAAGGCCCGAGGCCTGGCACAAACTTAGGGTGTCCTGGAGCGTTCTAGCTCATGTCTTCATCTTAGAATCTAACCGAACCACCGACTCTGGGCGGGTCACTGATGTGGGGCCTTTAAGGTCTTGGAAGATTCATGCCTCTCAAGATGGGCTTGTCCAATGAGAAAGGCTGACGTCCCAAGTGGGAGGTTGGACATACTGGGGATTTTTATGACCCTTTGTGTGAAAGCATGGTAATTTGCATATGGAACTTGAATCGAAATTACTAATGATTCTAAGCATCATGGTTCAGTGGAAATTAAGGTAATGATATAATTTTCATTTTTGAATGAACTATTCATTGCATTGATGTGACAGTGTTTTCTTATTTTATATAAAATAATTATTTTATTTCTTAAAATTTTTTAAATACTATTGTGCATGCATATCTTACCTGGAACAGAGAATTCTGGGATAGTTCCAACAAACTCCTTCTGGGTAAATTCAGGCCTGTGGTCATTCTGATCTAAAACGTAGATTTCAATCGTGGTGGGACTTTCCAGTCTCTCTCCACTTGGGGAAAGTGCAAAAGCTTTGAGCTGAGGACATTATACATATAAGTTATTCAGATATATCACATAATTCATCAAACTCTTATATGTGAGCTCTACAGCAGGGTTCATAAGTTTGGGACCGTACTGTAAATATGGAAAAAACTGTATTATAATTGTGAAAAAATTCAAAAGAAAGAAAGAGTATTTTTTTATATTTAAATATCAAATAATGGATATTGTTCTGCACTATTTCTTGGTCACAATTATTCAATTTGATAAAAATGCAATAGAAGCTTCCCATTTTCACCAGTGGTCTCAGACTTTTGTTTCCCTCTGTTCATGACTTAATTATAAAAACACAATTCCAACAAGCACGTTTACCTTAAAGCTCTTGTGTTTTTCCCTGTCTAGTGGCATTTTGCTCTTGATCCATCCTGTTTTTTCATCAATTTCAAACAGGCCTTTGGGGTCCTGGTCAACCCCAGGCCCCTCCAGCATGTATATCACCTCCCCGGTGAAAACCTTGTCTGATTTGATCTGTGAGAGTGGACATGGAACGTGTTACAACCATATGGTAAACAGCTTATATCTACTCATAGAGTGTGTGGATATGTTTCATGTTTTACCAGATATTTACTGTGTGTGTGTGTGTGTTACACACAGAGCCTTGCTAATTCTTTTATTTTGCTGTATTGCATATTTTTGTAGTTGTTTTAAACCAGAATAATATGACGAATAAAGTACTAATTTTGTCAATAGTTCTATTCATAAAAATACATTACCTCTTTAAATTAGTATACTCTAGTTCAGTGGTTCCCAACCCTGGTCCTGGAGGCACCCCAACACTGCACATTTTGCATGTCTCCTTTCTCTGACACACCAATTTCAGATCTTGGAGTCTCTACTAATGAGCTGATGATCTGAATCAGGTGTGTTTGATTAAGAGACTTGCAAAGCATACAGTGTTGGGGTGCCTCCAGGACCAGGGTTGTGAACCACTGCTCTAGTGAACTCTGAAAAAGTTTTTTTTTTCTTTTTCAGATCTATGTTGGGCAACTAATGGTGGGCTGTGTGTTTACCTGGACCAGATCTTCAGGAACCTGCTTGCTGTTTTCAGATACTCGGATTGGTGGAATGATCCAGTCTCTCTTGACCCTGACCTGTGGACCTGCACTCCTGTGTCTCCATGGGTACAGCACAGCTGGCTTCAGATCGCTCTGTGTTACCTGACTGCTGCTGCTGACCTGCAACAAAAACACATAGGGCAGTTATTTATAATCTGGATGTTCTTCGGTGACATGCACACAACCCACAGGTCTTTCTGCATCTGAATAATTTCTGTGCCACTAATGTCAGTAAATTGCAAAAATCATGGCCCTGATGGCTGATGTCATGAAAAGCAATCTTTCTCCATTGAGGACTCAGAAGTGCCGCTGTATTCTGACTTAAATATTTTGCAAGGCTTTTATATAGTTATAAATTCATTTACACATTAATCATGAGGCACTTTAATTTGATTTAATTCAGCATTCCCTTGTGTAAAAGAAGTGCTTAATTGCATCGAATGTGCACTTCTGATGTACTTTAGATCTAGTATATGGAATGTTTCTACAAAAATGTACTTGCAGATAATATAATATTAATAACATAAAAGGCACTTGCACTTGCACACTTATTTTGATGTAGGCCTACATTTATTTTGGCATGTAAAAAAAAGTACTTTTAACTGTAGTGTATTATTAATATTACATTTAATGTTAAAATATTTTTAAATGTCATTACAAATATGTATTAAAATTATGGCATACAATTCTCAATAGAAATTATATTAAAATATATTTTAGTTAACCATAAATGCTTGTCAGTACATTCTGCAGTACACTTTAACCATATTTTAAAGACAATGGAAGTAATTATGAAATTAGATATGCAGATGTACTTAAGTCCTACTTGAGTGGGTCGAAAAAGCTATTTTAAGTTCAACTAATTGCTTTTAATATAAATAATGCATTTACAGGTAATTATAAATAACATGTCGTCAAGTGTCTTAAAACATTACATTCAGTAAATTCTTGCAAAGGATATTATTTGCATACTTTTAAGAAAACGTATGATAAAGCGTTACAAGGGTTGGTACTTTCACAGTCTCACAAACCTGCATTTCTAGCACAAACCTCTAGGGGTCTATTAAAGGAAATCCTGACAACAGTGTGCTTTGAAGGCCTGTGGTGGTGGAGTGAACCTAACTTACATTTCTTTTTTTCTCCCTTACCTCTTATTTTTCTTTCATAAAAATAAACACTATCATATATTGAGGTCTAATGACTGCACTAATATGTTCAGCCAAAATAAAGGGCTCATACAACACTCCCCTCTCTCTCCCTCACACACACACACACACACACACACACACACACACTCATGCAGCTGTTTAGCAGGGAAACAGGCTCAGTTTTCGCCACCCAAGGCCTGTCACGCTGAAACACACTCTCTTTTGCCTGCACCTGACTGGGGTCAGAGGTCAGCTGCTAAACATGCTTTAGTGACAAAATTCCACACACAGTGACAGAATTCTCCCATGCACTGACACAATGTGTGTCAAGCTCTCACTATGGACCAAGCCTGATTTATGAAACTACAAGAACTATGTAACTGTAGTCATTTGCCAAAGATAAATGCAAGGAGAAGTAACATTTTGTAAATGGCTTTGAGTAAATAAGCTGCACCATCAGGGTCTAAAATTAACTGTTTGCCACACCTGTCACTGGTGAGTATGTAATAAAAATTTACCAGCCATAAATACCTCTGTTAATACTACATCCATGAAAGTATATTTTGCTTTGTTTTATTATATTTAGGATACGCTTGTGAAAAAGAAGTGTGCTTAAATGCTCACTTGTAGTGTACTTCAAATCATAAAAGTATAAATTAAAAAAAAAAATGACTTTCACATAATATAATGACTCAGTTTAACACACTTTTAAAAAGAGCACTTTGTAAAAATGCCAAATTAAAAGTTTTAATGCAAAATACATTATAAATCATGTTTTAACAATATTTTATCGTGAAGAAATACACTTATTTTGGTGTTGATGACATGATGTGCAAAGGACATGAATTACTTGATTATGATTTGAACTATACATTCTAAAAAATGCTGGGTTAAAAAGGGACAAACCCAGCTATTGGGTTGTTTTGACCCAGCGGTTTGAACCCAAAACAACCCAGTAGCTGGGTTTGTCCCTTTTTAACCCAGCATTTTTTAGAGTGTAGTGTGTTTTTCAACATTACATTTAAAATTATTATATTTTAAATGTACTAAATTGCAAATTCATCATTACAGTTGTGTAATTACAAATATAATTAAATGATATCCAGGTTTCAGTAGAAATTACATTAAAGTATATTTTAGTTTACCACAAATGCTCGTCAGTTTAACCATATTTCAAAGACACTAGAAGTAATTACGACATTATACAATATAACAATATAATTAAGACATACTTAAGTGGGTCAAAAAGTGATCTAAAGTTCAACTAATTGCATTTCATATACATTTAAACTACAATACATTTCTATTTAATTGCAATTAACGTGATTAAGTGTCCAAAAATATTACATTCAGTTTGTACTGAAGTATATTCTTTTGAAGTACATTATTTACATAATAAGTACTCTTTTTAAAAGTATGCTGAAGTGTACTTCCTTATCACAAAGGTATTTTATTTCAAATTATTGATTGATTACACTCTAAAAAATGCTGGGTTAAATACAACCCAGTGCTGGGTAACATAGGGACAAACCCAGCAATTGGGCTGTTTTGACTCATCGGTTTGGTTAAATGTTTAACCCAACCTTCTGGGTAGTAAACCAACCGCTGGGTCAAAACAACCCAATTGCTGGGTTTGTCCCTATTTTACCCAGCACTGGGTTGTATTTAACCCAGCATTTTTTAGTGTGTAATGATTTGTTTTCCCCAAATTTGAAAAAGGTTGATTTTTATTTATTTATTATTTGTTTAATAAAAGAAAAAGTTGAAACAAGGCCCAAAGTATCGTTTTGTACATTCTGCTGCACTATGTTGCAATCCCTAAAAAAGAGTTATTAATAAACTGGCCAGTACTCACCAAAGGCAATTCTTTTTTTGTGCATTTGGCGCTCTGTAAGTGTTCATTTTGAACCCTGTGTGACACATTTGAGGAACAAAAGACTTAAGAGGACCTCATTTAAGAAGCAAATCTTAAATAGCAGCGATGGCTGTCATAGTTCTTTGATTTTCTCATGGGTGCAGCAGTGGAACTGTTTCCTGAAAGCATGCCTCTGAGCAGCCCATGCAGAATGCTAGACATCACAGGCATGCACAGACCCTGCTAGAGCGCACTAATCTTAGAGCAGCCTGAATTCTCCATTCTACTAGTGTAATACTGCATTACACTCAGTCTAAGGTGTTTACTCTTGTATTTCAGGACTCAGTTCCCAAACAACAGTCCCATTTTTTGACTATTTCAACATTTTTTAAACTGAACACACACAAATAAACATGCAAATGTTTACATGGAAAGAAGTTAGGTGAATTCAGTTCAGTTCAAATTAGTGATAGATCTGTATCGTTCAAACAAATATTTTGCTAATTTGCAACTATCGGCATTAATATAGAAATGGTCATTTCCGTGTCCCTTCCAAAAATCACGGTCAATCCCTTTCTACTTTTTTTGGTTTTCAAATATTTTGTTTGTGAATTTTGTGTAAATATTGTAAAATAATTTCATTTCCATTTATTTTAAGCATTATTGTGTATATTTAATTGTCACAATTTCTATTATACATATTAACATAATATCAACCAGCAGAAATCTTTTGAGACATGGTGAGTTGGATATTTGAGTTTCAGCTGACTTCAGTTGAGTAGTTGTTATTCAGGGGCCGTTTACACGACAATGTTTTCAGCCAAAAACTGGAAACTTTTTATGCGTTTTGCCTGTTCGTTCACATGACAACAGCGTTTTGGGGACTGAAAAGACATATTTTTTGAAAACTTTGATCAGTCTTCAAGATCAAAGTGTGTGTTGGTGGGAAGTCAGTTTTCTGGGTGGCATTTACAGGAGGTCTCTTGATGTCTTTAACAGAGTTGCACATTTGGTTACTTCTCTTATCATTTACGCAGGGTCTGTTTATGTACTTCCTCGCCTCATTTACGACATGCATGAGTGCTTTTTAGTCTGTGTATTCTTATCTGAACTTCCTAGACTGTCCACCTGGAAAGATGAATCATTTGTTTCTCCTACACAGAGAGAAGCAATGAGATGAAATTAATCGGAGAGTAAATGAACACAGCTTCTCCTCAGAAAAAGGCCCCAGTAATCTCACATCTCTCTCCTTAAAACCTCAACAATGTTTAAAAAACAGTTCAGATTTGCCCAAATACTAAAGGCTGCGAATCAAATCTGACATACTTTAATATTACCTCAAATTCGTCCATTTTTGCATCTCGTAAGGATTTTTTTTAAAAATACAACTCTGGGAGAAATACTTGAATGAGACATAAGTGAGATCTCCATTATGTCTCCTGAGCAATGTGAGCTGTATGTGAAAACATTTGCTCAAGGGAAGCACTAATCTGTCACAGGGCTGAAAATACCCTACTGTCTGAACCAAATACTAATACCCCCAGAGACAGCAGGTGCCATCCGCAGACTTTGTGGCAACCCCCAACCTCTCATTCAGTTATCCACCAAAACATAGCCTAGACTTATTTCATGATAGTTTTATGAAGGTCCGAGAAAGTGTAATCATTTTGGGCCTTTTAGTACTCTGGGGGGAAAAATCCACAGTTGTTGCTCTCTGGATCACATTTATCCCAGTTTAGCTCTACTTTTACCAGAGTAAGGCATTCCTAAAGCTCCACTGACATATGGCAGGGTCAGCTGGTCCGACCCATGGCACTGATGGTGCAGGCGTGACTAACAGAATGAGATATGCTACATTTCTGAGGAGGAGAACAAACTAAGTGAGTGTGGAACACATTAGGCCTACGCATGTGTGTCCAACAGAGTTTTGAACTAGTTATAGTGCTTTTTTGAGTTATATTCATGAATGTCTAAATAGTTGAGTACAATGCATTATGCAAATTTTTAAGATAAATAAATTAATACATATATATATATATATATATATATAAAACTAAAATTAGCTTTGTGGATAAAGGCCAGCATGTATATATAAACCTCATAATTCCTGGATGAATCCAAATTTGGCATTTTGTTTATCTTGGCTAACTGGTGTGGGGATGTGTGATCCTGTGTGTGTCTCAGAGACAGTATATGGCATGACAGAATGCTGGGCTGGATGAGAGGTTGGAGAGGTCACACAGGTGATGACGTTCTGTCATGTCATTCTCAAGTCCAGTAAGTGCCTTGTGTCCAAGGTCACCCCTTTCTTTCTTTCGAAACTAAAATATACTTTAATGTCATTTCTATGGAAACTTGACATGTATTTAAATAACGTGTACTTACACAATTGTAATGAGGATGTTGCAATTTGATACACTTGAAATATATTTATTTGAAATGTAATGTTAAAAAACACTCAGTTAAAATAAATATTAAGTAGTCTGCATGTGTTTTAGTATTTTAGTCAACACATCAAAATAAGTGCACTTCTTTAAAGCATGATAAAAGATTATTAAAACATAATTATTTTAAATGTACTTCAAAGTAAAACTTTTAATTTGGCATTATAAAAAATTGCACTACTTAAAAGTGTACTTAAGTGTGTTAAATGTCCTTTGATTTCATTAATATTATATTATTTGCACATACTACAATTTCTTTCTTTCTTTCTTTCTTTCCAAGAACTGTCAGCCAGGATCATGGCAGTAATGGAACCTTCATAACCAGGCCATGCTGTCATGTCATGCTAATTTAAACAGGCGGTGACAATTATAATGTCCAATTAACGCGGTCCCATCTTGGTTTCCTAAACTAGAATTACGATAAACAATAGTGCTTTTTTGAATTATATTCATGAATGTCTAAATAGTTGAGTACAATGCATTATGCAATTTTTTAAGATAAATAAATTAATACATATATATATATATATATATATATATATATATATATATAAAACTAAAATTAGCTTTGTGGATAAAGGCCAGCATGTATATATAAACCTCATAATTCCTGGATGAATCCAAATTTGGCATTTTGTTTATCTTGGCTAACTGGTGTGGGGATGTGTGATCCTGTGTGTGTCTCAGAGACAGTATATGGCATGACAGAATGCTGGGCTGGATGAGAGGTTGGAGAGGTCACACAGGTGATGACGTTCTGTCATGTCATTCTCAAGTCCAGTAAGTGCCTTGTGTCCAAGGTCACCCCTTTCTTTCTTTCGAAACTAAAATATACTTTAATGTCATTTCTATGGAAACTTGACATGTATTTAAATAACGTGTACTTACACAATTGTAATGAGGATGTTGCAATTTGATACACTTGAAATATATTTATTTGAAATGTAATGTTAAAAAACTATTTGGTTAGGATTAGGGTTACTTGCATCATGTAATTATGCATAATTTATTGTTATTATAATAGTATGTATATGTAACGTGTAGTAAGGACACCTTAAAATAAAGTGTCACCAAAGTTATGAATCACCGGCACTGATGAACAGAATTAAAGAAAATGACCAAGTTATCAGCAAGCTGAGACAATGATATAGAAATTTACAACTTAACTAAACTGTTTCAAACTCAAACAATTTAGAGCAATACCTGAAACTCAACGCAGTAAAAATAGATCACTCCTGATATAATCAAAAAAGCTGTCAACACTGCAAGTAGTTCAAGTAGCTCTGTAGTTTAAAGATTTCCCTTTTTATTACTGTGAAGCTGTGTTGAAAAAAATCTGCAATGTATAAGGCGCTATAAATAAGGTGACACCTCTGGATATGCAATGAAAATGATTTGGAAACCAGTTCAAGACTTTTGTTGACAAATCAACATTAAATAATTTCATAATTTCCCACAGTGATGCTTTAAATTATTGAGCAATCAATAAATGTTAAAGGGATAGTCCACTGAAAAAATAAAAATTCCGTTCCAAAATGTTGTTCCAAACCCATAAAACCTTGGTTTAACTTTGGAACACAAATTAAGATTTTTTTGATGAAATACGAGAGCTTTCTGACCCTCCAGACAGCAAAGCAACTGAAACGTTTTATACTTTTAGTGCGCTTTCTTCATGGTATTCTGGTGGTGGAGACTGATCCGGAAGAGAAGAAATCGCTGAATAAAGTCATTATTTTAGTTTTCTTTGCACACAAAAAGTATTCCTGTAGCTTCATAACATTATGGTTGAACCACTGATGTCACATGGACTATTTTAACGATGTCTTTACTACATTTCTGGGCCTTGAACATGTCAGTTGCATTGCTGTCTATGCGAGTCAGAAAGCTCTTGGATTTCATCAAAATATCTTAAAGGGGTCATATGATGCGATTTCAATTTTTCCTTTCTCTTTGGAGTGTTACAAGCTCTTGGTGCATAAAGAAGATCTGTAAAGTTGCAAAGACTAAAGTCTCAAATTTGTCACATGTGGTTGCCACAAGCCCGCCTGGCGCGCCGTTCTCAAGCCCACCCGCCGCCGCTCACTCAGGCCCGCTGCCGCTTACTCAGGCCCGCAGTGTGAAACTACTTTGTTTGGTCTTCCAAAAGAGGACACGACTAGAAATCAGTGGTTAAGTTGTATTTACAACACTGTTCCAGAACAGTTCAACCCAAATATTCAGATGTGTGCAGCACATTTTCTGAAGGACTGTTTCCAGATCCTGGAAGAGTAGACTACAATGCCGGCTGGTCTGACTCACAGTCTGTAAGTATGTTTTCATTTTAAGGATTTGCCACTGATGATTCAAACGCGAGCTTTGAGCAGTGTAGAGTAGCGCTTGTTTGTCATTTCTCCGATCACAAATGCAGTCATGGTTTTATGTTTACATGGCGCGATGCAACACAATGTGAAAAAAAGACAGTATAAGTCATTATAATCCATAATTATGTCCCCACTGGATGCAACAAATGCCTCGTTTATGATGGGTTTTATTGTTTTTGTCTCGTCGTTCTGTCCGGGACATGGCATCACAGTATTGTAGGGGCGTAACATTTCCGTCACACGCTTGAGGTATTCGGCCAATCACAACGCACTGGATAGCTGGCCAATCAGAACACACCTCGCTTTTCAGACCGATGAGCTTTGTAAAAATCAACGCATTTCAGAAAGGCGGGGCATAGAGGAGAAACAATAATGTGCAGTATGTGGAAAATAATGTGTTTTTTTAACCTTAAACCGCATAAACACATTTCATTACACCAAATACACCAAATAATGTTCTTTTTGGCAACATCAAATGACCTCTTTAATTTGTGTTTCGAGGATGAACAAAGGTCATACGGGTTTGGAATGACATGAGGGTGAGTAATTAATGACAGAATTTTCATTTTTGGGTGAACTATCCCTTTAAAGCATTAATAGTTTGCCCAAAAATGAATTTTTCTGTTCAAGTGAAAGCATTTAGTCAAGCTGTTCTAAACCTGTATGAGTTTCTGGTCCCACTTTATATTGTATATTGTTCATATTGTATTGCAAAACACTTGCTGCTATTGAGGTGGGATACAGGTAAGGTTAGGGACAGGTTTGGTGGTATGGGTAGGTTTAAGGGTGGGTTAAGGTGTAAGGGATGGGTCAACAGTGGAATTATGAATGTAAGTACAGAAATTGATTAGATATTTAATTACATGCAGGTATTTTTTAAAATATAAGTACCATGTAAAAACATGTATTTACACAATAAGTGCTTTGTAGCAAATGGTGTCAATATATATATATATATATATTTTGACTCAAATAAGACTAGTTAATGTAGATGTTACCATTTATAGGTTACTTTTTCCCCAGTGCTGTATGGTTTTGATTTCAATTTTTAAAGCTGTAGTGTTTCGAAAAACCTAATTCAAGCCAGAATTACTCTCAGGTTATGTGCACCACAACCATCATTAAAATGACACATATCATGGTTATTTTCCTCATTTAATATTAATTTCCAAACATAAAGAAACTACATAGTAACACTTTTTCTAAGTTGTAAATAAAAAGAAAACACGATTTCAGTCTTTCTACTTCAAAATTGAATTCAGTGTGTTACTTCGTGTTTATTTGTCATTATTTGCAAAATTTACTAGCAATTGTTTTAAAGCAAATCCTACACCAGTGTATTTTTAAAATCATGTACACTCATATGCGATGAAGACTCCTGTCAAATTAAAACCTAATAAAAGCTGTGAATAGAGCATTTCTGTGAAGGTTTTGTCAGTTTAAGTCCAAGAAGCCATATTAAGCAGGCAAATAAAAATGAGTGTATAGCAGCATCTGGTTACTGCATTAAAGAAATAAGACAACTGAAAGAAAACTGATAAGGTTGTAGTATGCTAGAAATGGGTGGTTTGTCAACTAAGTGAGCAAATACGTGTAGTGTGTGTGTTGAGGGATGAATGTACAGCACCTGTCTCTGTCACACTGGGCAGCAGCTGGCAGGAGCCGGCCTGTTCCTTCATCTACACAAAACCACCCTTCACTTCAGAGAGACAGAGAGAGAGAGAGAGAGAGAGAGAGACGTCTCTGCTGCCCATTGCTGACTCAACTGTCTCTAAAGACTGGTTCCCACACTCTTTTTGTCTCTTCTAAAGATTGGTTCCACACATTTCTTGGACACGGCATCTTTTCTTATGAATCATTTTTTCCTCTCTATGGACTGCCCGCAGATGCTAATGAATTTGCAATGCTGAATATATTTAGAAATGTGTCAAAACTTGGTCAGTGACGTTCTTAATTTACGAGAGCCAACATCTAGGCACATATAAGGTCGAAATCCCTTTTCTGTGAAACAGTTATTAAATTGTTTGCATATGCCTACTACAGCTTATACTTAATTTTCTGTAAAGCATCTAAAAGCTGTTTTCTCCTCACAATGCTTGTGATGGCGCCCTCTGCGGGTATGGTAACAGCTGCTGTTTTTAGGCTTCCCTTTGTGTTATTGGTTAATTTGTATATATGAAATTTGATTTATGTTGTGTTGACTGTAACTTTCCAAGTATCAAATAAAAGTATAATGAAAAACACTGACACACTTTGAAAATGAACAAATGTCCTCCAAATCAAAGTTTAGACTGAATGTAAACAGCATCCTTTATAGAGTAATCAGGATTTATGATTGCACTGCCAAAGTCTTGTATATCACTATGTTTTTAAGGGTCATATATAATTATGCTTAAAAAAACATGAATGAAAAGTAAATGGACATACACTGATTATTTCGTTAATGTATATTTGATTTTTTTTTTTTTTTAGAAAACATGAGTGTGCACCACTGATCTATATAAATGTATTATTATTATTATTATTATTGTTATTATGAAATTCATGTCTGATATGCAAAAAAAAAGGAATAAAAGAAAGAGCAGAAAGGAAGGCATGGCATGGAGTTGAATCTGGGGTAAAAAGGATGAAAGGAGCAAAACAGAAGCAGAGTATTTATGCTTTTGGTAACACTTTACTTGAAGGGGTGTGCATAAGACTGACATGACACCTTCATAATCATGACATGACACATGTCATGAATATGAAGGAGGTTTTATGCATGTTTATGACAACTGTCATTAAGTGTCATTCGCTCAGTTATGTCATTTTTAATGCAAATATGACATTATTTGATCTAACCCTAACCTAACCCTGGCCGTACCCTTACCCCTAATCATAGCCCACAACAAAGACATCTCAAATAATGTCATCTTTGCATTACAAATTACGTAACTGAGCGAATGACACTTAATGACAGTTGTCATAAACATGCATAAAAAACTTCATATTCATGACATGTGTCATGTCATGATTATGTAGGTGTCATGTCATGATTATGAAGGTGTCATGTCAGTCTTATGCACACCCCTTCAAGTAAAGTGTTACCATGCTTTTTTATGAATTTATGAATTTTATTCATAGCCCTGGCTATATGTTTTTGGGTTTGTTAAAACTATTTTAAATAAGTCTTTTTTTTATATATAAATCAGACACGTCTCACTAGCTATACCTTAAAGTTGACAAATGTAATAAGAAAAAAAAAGAAAACTAGGAATCTAAATCACAAGCTTAAAGGAGACATATTATGCCCCTTTTTTACAATATGTAATATAAGTTTCTGGTGTCCTCAGAATGTGTCTGTGAAGTTTCAGCTCAAAATACTCCACAGATAATTTATAATATCATTTTGAAAATGCCTATTTTGAGTGGAAGCAGAAACACGCTGTTTTTCGGGCCTGTCTCTTTAAATGCAAATGAGCTGCTGCTCCCCGCCCCCTTTTCCAGAATAGAGCTGCGCCATTACAGCTCGTACCTGCTAAAAACATCTGTTTTGGTTCTGATTATCATGTTTATCGCGCTAAAATCATGCGGTTTAAACCATATGAGTTTAAACTTCTGAGATAAGGTTTTCTGAGAGCACACATCCGAAGCACACGGACAGAAAGCAGCTGTCACAGCATGTGAGTAACGTTACTAAACTAAGTTCTCATTCACACACAAGTTTACGTTAAAAACACACATGAGTTACAGAACCAGTCGGTTATGTCTGTGAAGGTAAACTGCTGGGAAATAAATCGCATGTTTATTTTAGATCTAAATAGTGTTCTGTGCTCGTCTGTGCAGCCAAAGGCAGAACAGTTAGTAACTTTCGTCATGGCATTAGAACTAGTACACCGTTGTCACTTGCGAAAACACAATGACGGTAATGTGGGTAGAAACTTACAGATTAAGGGGCGGTGATATTATAATGAGATCCCTTTGCAACGTCACCAAGGGAGCGAAATCAGACGCGCTCGTTTTCTCAGACGCTTGCAGAAAAAGGCTTACCAAAACAAAGTTACTGGGTTCATCTTTTTCACGTTTCCTTGGTTGGTAGATGCACTGGAGACCTGATTATAGCACTTAAAACCTGGAAAAGTCAGATTTTCATGATATGTCACCTTTAATAAAAAAGTGGCCCACTTTACCTGAATTAACCCTATATTATTTGCTGAGATATTAAACATTGTTTCCTAAAACAAATTTTAGCTCTAAAGTAACAGCTCTAACAATTATTTTACCTGAGCTACATAGGTTTGTGTGTGTACAGATAGTTAGATATATGTGTATATAGTTAATTCGCCATTATATATATATATAAGAAATGGCTATATTCAGTGGCCAGCTGATGGCAGTGTTGTACTGTCTGACTCACTAACTAGCAGCTCTGTTCTCCATTACCATTAGTGCACTCAATATATTCCATTCAAACCATATGGATGAGCTATATAAACTGTTTTATAGAGTTTAATGAAAGTCAAAAGCATGTTTCAAGATTGATAATGACACTTTTCAACTTTGTGAAATGCATTTGCTAAATCTGAATAAGCACCCCTCACAAATCAAAGTTTGATTGCTATTCAAATAACAGTGTTCAGTCTTCTTCCATCACATGCAATCTTAAATATTTGTATAAATATTTATTTGATATATTTAGAAATATTTATTTTAAAATAACTATTTTTGTTTACAGAAAACTGTTCTTACCAATTATCTAATGCAGGAATATTATACATTTCAGGAATTAAATCTCAGTAAATCTTGTTTAAAATGTGACATCCATATCCTCTTGACTACCAGGAAAAAAACAGTTTTGTGAATTTCGTATTTTTTTCTTCTTCATGTCATTGTTTAGAGCATAAGGAAAAAATTGTTTTTGAAAAATTACATTTTATTCATATGTTACGCTATGTCCATTATAGAGGACACCAGGACTTTAAAAAGTCTTTTATTTATTTTTATAAAAAGACATGAATAGGCAAAAACAGTGGGATTTTTGTTTTAATCACAAATCAATAAAAAAAAATTTATACCAAACTTTATATAAAGATGATTCTCAACTATGTTATGAAATATATAACAGAATGATTTGATATACCATTTTTCTCTAGCCAAAATGTGTGTAAAATGGCCATAAACGGGATTTCCCATTATAAACAATGCATCTATAAACTGTATCTAATTTTCATATCAATGTGTTTAGGCAACATATAATGAAAAAATATGTGTAATAATGGGAGTAATAATTGGCAAGATTTTCATAATAATATGTAATATTTCATAGCAATATTGAAATCCCTATTAATTTGTTGTGCCTCCCAAAATGTCTAATAAACATGCTTTAAGTCCTGGTGTCCTCTACAGTGGACATGTATGAAACTGATGTCCAGTTTCATAACAGAAAGTCATATTTTGATTTGAAACCCCATAACATTTCCCTGAGATGTTGATTTATAACAAACATTTTGAAAATTAGATTTAAATGATCATTACAAAATATTATCATATTTTCATAAGAGTGTTAAATTCGATCACTAAATTAATGTCAGCCATTTTTAAAGACCAAGGAGAGGGAGTGGTCATGGTGAAACTTCCAATCTGAAAAGCCCTGAATGCATCCAGACTTAGACATGTGAGGTCTCAGAGAAATCGCTAAAAACTAATGTCCTCTACAGAGAACAAAACTCCATCGCTGGTATTCATTAAAAGTTTAAGATCATCAATTGACCTTAGCACAACGTCCCAATATCGCATACATATATATTTTTAATTTAGACAGTAATTGAGAGAATTACCCATTGAGAGAAGAGTATGGAATAGGTTTAACAGGGTGGACTATGCTATTTTTAAACACAACAATATATAAAACTGACCAAATAGTTAATATAATTTTATATAGGCCTAAGGATTTTTGTGTGTGTGCAATTATCATTCATTTCATATATTTTAGCCTATAAAATTAGGCACTGAGTGAGCTGCTTGAGCTAAATACGTCTTGTTGTTTAAACTAAAAACAGCTTTTTACTGATGCAATGTTAAAAAAATAAAAAATAAATCACACCAGGATGGTCATCATGAGGTCATAAGCGGCTGCACAAATAGGCCTAGCAGCAATATTCTACTTGCCTCAACAGTTCCATATTTTTCTCTTTGATTTTGTGTTTATAAAACAAACTCTTCCTCACAAACCTACAGAGCTGGAGATTTATTTTAAGAATTCATTTGATTCCGACAAAATAAGGACCGTATCGCGCCACTCCCTTAAGTGTCAGTCATTCATCAGACGTATCTGCTGCGTGTGATTTATTAACTATTCACAAGACCTTTCTAGCAATTCTCTATTCCCGTTTGCCCACGTCTTTCTCTCTTTCATATTTTGTCTGTAGCAGTGCAGTGATGTGTGTGCAAAGGCTCGTTTTGGCTGTGGGGCTTTGGGTGTTCACTACAAAACAACATGACTCATCTCGCATTCAGAGCGCGCGCTCACACACACACACACACACACACACACACACACACACACACACACACACACACACACACACACACAAGCACATAGCTCTAAGAACCATCTTCTCCTTTTCCATTTTGTGAATTTAGTGCATTTTACAAAAGAGTTACTTGACAGATTTGCCTTCTTTTCGTGTTTAATGAGCTCCCCGAACACAGTCTTTATACAGCCTCTCCTGCCTGACACTTCTGTGCTGCTGCTTATCTGGACAGGAAGGTCAGATAACCCAACCGTCCGCGTACCCTGCCAAAAAATAAACTTATTTCAAATACACCAACCCAAACGTGCACAGACAGAGTGCTTGAGGGTGAAAGAAAGGACTTGGGTTGAATTAGAGGAGACGGTAGCCGCACTGGCACGCTTTGCCAATTAAAGCAAGGTGCGTCTTGCTTGACTGCGGCTGTGAACCGCGGACCGGACCGGGATAATAGGGCTCAATCGATGACACCCCGTCTTCCTTTCTCCTCAAAATACCTCCTACAGTCGCTGTCAGAGCAGAAAATGTCAGCTGGTGTATACACACATAAAAATAAACGACTGAACATTAGCACAGAAATATCCAATTACAAATACTGCGTGACTGCGTAAAGTCTACATCACGACGGCACCCACGGACATTCATTCTATGAGAAGTTATCCATGCTACTCTGGCCACCAGCAGCTGTGCAGTAGGAAAACAAACCTGCTGCCTTAACAGTCAGGACAGTGCTTACTCTGTACAATTCCAGGATTGTCACTCAGCATGATAACATATTGAACTACTACTAATATTTGCAATGTCTTTAGCAGTTTCACTTCAAACGGAACCTACACTACAGAACCTTTCTCCCCAGCACAACATGTGCGTACCATCACAGTAAAGTCAAAGTAAAATCAAGCCTTTGCCTGTTACACCAATTATAAAAGGAATTAAAGCAGGGAAGTCCAGTTCTGCTCTAGAAGGGCCACTGTCTTTCAAATTGTTAAACTCATCTGAAGCAGCTAATCAAGGTCTTCAGGGTTACTAGAATCTTCCAGGCAGGTATGGTATAGGACAAGTTGAGACTATACTCTATAAGACATATTTTTTTTGCATTAAAATCTTGATATATTTATAAAGCAAATGTAAGAATAATATTTAAATCGTTTTTAATGTTTCAAGATTACTGGACTGAATCAACGTAGGTTTACTTGCTCATGCGACGTTGATGAATTTAACTGATGGAAAGGAACCAGTTCAGTGGATCTTTACTTTACGCTTAGCTAAGAAATTTGTATTTCCCAAATATCTCATTAACAAAAGGTTACTCCCTATTTTTTTTATATTTGTATTTACTTATTTGTGAGCTGAGCAGTAAAAAAAAGTTGTATTTATCTGTGTACAGCACCATAGTACAGCCACATCCACAAAATATACCAGATATTTTTCATACATATTCATAGGGTCTTACTCCTACTTTATGTGAGGTGTTGCAGCAGTGTGTGTGTGTGTGTGTGTGTGTGTGTGTGTGTGTGTCAGGGGTCGTAGTGGTGAGATGTGTGTGTAAGTGGCACTGGAATGGTGGTGGTTGACAGTTACCAGTAAGGTTGAAGCTAATCTGTGCCATCAGCTGTCTGTTTTCTGGATGTCAGCGCACACACGCACACTAATGCCTGCCTGGTGCCACACACTCCGCTGGCAATGTCAGCTTGTCAGCCCACATATGCTCGTCTGTATGGAAGGAGAGGCGAGGACATGGGCAGCCTCCGTCTTTTTCCTGTCGTCCCCTACACTCGTCTCTCGGTGCCCTTACCCTCCCCTCCCCTCCCGAACCTCATCTCCGTCTCCCTCCTTTTCTCTTTCTCTACCACCACAACTACATCAAAACATGTTTCAGCCCATTTTTCAAAGCCTTTCTATTTTCTGGAAAATCTGTGCTTCTCAATTTGATTCATTCTCCTGTTCTCTAAGAATATTCTTCTGCCCACGTTTGTTCTGACTACCACTGCTGGAGGATCGCTATGGATAAGATAAATACTGCTTTGGAAATAAGCAGTAATAACACTATTACTTTGAATAAATGCAATTTTTGAATATGTTTGCCATCCTAGCTGACACTGTGCTGGCTGGCTTTTACTTACAATTTGTAGTCTGTTACTGAGTACAAATTGCATGATGAAAATTGTAGTTAGTAACATACACACGCATTTTATAATGTAATCTTGCTACTTTTAGATTACTTTTGACCAAACTTATCACGTTGATCTGAGATTTCATCTTGTATCAAATTAATATAAAGAGAAAGAAAATAATATTTTGTTTGTTTACCTGCATGTCATGTGACTATTAATCAACATCAGAGAACTGTGAACATGCAAATTAGTTAAATCATTGACTTAATTATTACCTACTTCACATCTCAGGGGGTACTTCTAATAAATATATCACATCAAAGAAAAATAAAGAATCACAAAAGTTTGGGACTCCCTGCATTAATTTACATGTAAATAAGAAATGGTGTGAACTTGTGCATTTGAATGTGTTTAAAGACAAAAGCCTTCCAAAGACAGAGAAATACATGGTTAAATAAATCACTGAATGACTATTTACAATTTTGTAAATATAATCTAATTACATGTATAGCATTCTATTAATTTACTAACTGCTGGTTTTCTTAAAAAAAAACCACTATCTTCTTAATTCTCTATTTTCTTTGTATTTATTATACAATTAACAAAAAGCAAAAAAGACATCTAACACTAGCTTGCTCTATTCTTTTTCTATTATATCTGTTTTCTTTTTATTTATTATAATCCAAAAAAAATAAAACTTGCTATGTGTGCTAAACAAAACCTTGCTAACTTGTCATAGCACTTGCATATTGCTCTTTTGTTGATTTTGATTGCTTCCATTGTCCTCATTTGTAAGTCGCTTTGGATAAAATCGTTTGCTAAATGACTAAATGTAAAAGTAAATGTAGGGATGCACGATATATCGGCCACCATGTCGGTATCGGCCGATAAATGCTTATTTTTTCTGTTATCGGTATCGGCCTGATAAGAAAATTTGGCCGATATCTTAAAGCCGATAAATAATGCATTATTTCCTTCAGAGACACTTCAGATGCGCGCTGTTCGTTTGCAGCCTTTTGTGCAATTGTACGTTGTAATTTTGTACAATTGTGCTCTTTAAATACTATTGTGTACCTTTAAGGTACCAGTATGGACCTTTTTAAGTACAAAGATGCACATTTTCAAAAGTGACAGCTTTTATAATTGTATTATTATTTTTTTTTCTGAGAGTGTATTAACATTCTTGTCATTGATTGCATTGATGCAATTGTTGTAATATTGTAGCATGAATGTGATCTGACCAAGTTTAGCAGTTTAGTTTCATATTTCTTCACATACTATTTTTCATACAGTACATACTGTAGTATGCAGCAAGCGGAACATGGATATTCCATTCTACATGTCCACAGCCCTTTGGAATATGAACTACAGCATGACTGACTCCTGCTGGGTAAAGCACTTAGAAATGGACATGCTAATATCCCATCACAATACACGATCACTGCACGCTCTGCTGAAAGAAATGTGCATTGTAAAATGAATCTGACTTTTGTTTTAAGATGTACAGTGTATGATGAGCTACAGAATTTTTTTCAGTTGATTTTCAGGAAAAATGACCTGCATATGAATGGACACTGCTGGCGATTGAATTTTTAGCTAATGCATGCTTTCACAGAATGTACAACTATGAATTCCCGCCTCTCTGTATGTATGTATACACAGTGAGGATCCAGAGGCTATTTCCTATGTCTGGGTCTGCCTGCAAGATATTCCCTTTTTTCTGTTCCTATTGCCCAGACTGAGTTTTATCTCCCTCTGTGCAGTTTGAAAACAATAAAAGAAAAGCGATGTGTCTTGTTCAGTCACTAAATAGCTGTCTCGTTTGGCCCCCTGAGGTGGCTGCACATCACTGACTGCCCCATTCATCAGCCCAACACTGCAGCCGACCCACAACTCTCAAACTCCTCAAATAAAGATGATAAATACCTCAGCCTGTGAGGAAGACGAGGGAAAATAAGGAGAGGGAGGGAACAGAGTACAGAGGGTATATATAGAGAGAGTAGGAGATCTGTGGAAGGACAGGTTAGAAGTAGAGTAAAAATGCATTCAAAAACGTGCATGCAACTTGTAGCACATATCAACCTTAAACATGTTACTTCATTTAATTTTACTGGACAGTTATTATGGAGACCAGCAGGGAATCATTGGAGAAAGACAGGGGAGTCAGATCAGGACATCAGAAGCTGGACTGGGACTTGTGTCACCCACGTGAGCACCACAGCTCAACGGAACTTGACGACCCTGAACTACTGCACCACAGTCCCATCAAAAGCCATTGTAACCAAGTACAAATCAGTGCTGTGGAAGCTACAAGTTACTGGTGTCAAGCTACACATTTGAAAAAGTATTAAGTAGTTATGCTACTGGTAAAAAGTTTGGGATAATTGAGATTTATTTTAATGTTTTTGAATGAACGCTTTCCTTCGGTTGCATTTATTTGATTTAAGAAAAAAAACAAAAACAGTAAATACCAAGATATTGTGAAAGATTATTACAATTCAAAGACAAATTAAAAAAAAATATATATATTTTTTTAAATATAATTTGTTCCTGTGATAAAAATTGCATTTTCGTAAGCTACTCCAATCGCACATGGTCTTTCATAAGTCATATGCTGATTTGGTGCTTGAAAACATTTCTTATTATTATCAATGCTGAAAATAGCTTTGCTGCTTGACATTTTTTTTTGTGGAAATTGTGTTACTGTGTTACTATTAAAAAGTTTGGGAGAAATAAGATTTAAAGAAAGAAAGAAAAAAAAGGTTTTTATATTGTACGAACTACCAACCCTACACCTAAACCTATCACTAACAGGAAACTTTGTGCATTTTTAGATTTTCAAAAAACTTAATTATAAGCATGTTTCCTCATGAGGACCCAAAAAATGTCCCCACAATGAAAAGGATTTTGGATATTGTTATCTTTGTGGGGCCATTTTCTCCCTATAACGTAGGGTTTACCAGGACCACACACACACACACACGTTTACTTAGCTATCTAAATGGGGAAATTCCATAGGCTTAATGGTTTTTATACTGTACAAACTGTATATTCTATCACCCTACACCTAAACCTACCCCTTACAGAAAACTTTCTGCATTTTTACAATAAAAAAAAAACGTTGCTTACTTTATTTTTATTATTAGTTTTACAAATTAGGACGTCCCCAAAGTGAGGTTTTTGGAGAGTTTGTCAGGTTTAGCTCACTTTTGCGTACAAATTTGTCCCCAAAATATGGTTAAGTAGGTACACACTCACACACACACACACACACACACACACACACAGAAGTTTCTATGTTTTATGGGGAGATTCAGGCGTAAAAGTTTTAATACTGTATAAACTGTATTTTCTATCCCCTTACCCTAACCTTTCCCCTATACCCCTCAGCCCTAACACAAATCTTTCTGCAAAACAAAAAACAATACAAACAAACAAACAAACAAACTGTTTAGTATGTTTTCAAGCCATTTGGTTTACAAGGGCAGAGTAAGTATCCATATAAACCATGTTCACTTTGTAATACCCATGTCATTATACACATTTGGGTCCTCATAAACCATTCAAACCAGGACACACACACATGCCTTACTTTATTTTTATTATTAGTTTTACAAATTAGGACGTCCCCAAAGTGAGGTTTTTGGAGAGTTTGTCAGGTTTAGCTCACTTTTGCGTACAAATTTGTCCCCAAAATATGGTTAAGTAGGTACACTCTCACACACACACACACACACACACACACACAGAAGTTTCTATGTTTTATGGGGAGATTCAGGCGTAAAAGTTTTAATACTGTATAAACTGTATTTTCTATCCCCTTACCCTAACCTTTCCCCTATACCCCTCAGCCCTAACACAAATCTTTCTGCAAAACAAAAAACAATACAAACAAACAAACAAACAAACTGTTTAGTATGTTTTCAAGCCATTTGGTTTACAAGGGCAGAGTAAGTATCCATATAAACCATGTTCACTTTGTAATACCCATGTCATTATACACATTTGGGTCCTCATAAACCATTCAAACCAGGACACACACACATGCACAGGTTTCCATGTTTTATGGGGACAGTCCGTAGTCTGTCAATGGTTTTTATACTTTACAAACTGTAATTTCCATCCCCTAATGCCGAGTTCACACTGCACGATCTTAGCCCGATTTTTCACTCGCCGACAGGTTTTGCGAAATCGCGGCAAATGCCCGAAATCGGAGGAATCGGTGCTCGTTCACGCGAGTGACAATCACGCAGTGTGAATTATCAAAGACGCGATCTGAGGGAATCGCCGATGCGTCGCCGACGCCCGTGAAATATTTGGCATGCTAAATATCTGGAGCTGTCGGCGATTCACAATCACGCTGTGTGAAATGAGTTCTGACTGAAAAACACATCGGCAATGACCTACAGCCAATGAGAGACCAAGATACAGGGCAGCGGGAAGGTTGAGGAGGAGTTATATGAAACGTAGTTTGCGGACCAGTGTTGCCAAATCCGTGATTGCCGTCGGTTGTTTTTTATGTCAGCAGGTTAAAGCGACCCCAATAACGTGCTATTTCGTCCCTGGAATGTGAATTGTACCAGGAGAAAATTTGTATTTTACCCCCGAACGCGATTTTTTATTGGGGGCCCCGCCGAAAGAAATTGGGCTATTTTCAGGCTAGTTTTGAGTAGTAATTGGGTGGGTTTTGTAGCGAAAACCCGGCAACCCTGCACCAGACAGAGCTGTCAGTGATTCTTCCTATTGTGAAGTCATGCAATGTGAAACCCCCTGTCGCCGATCCATCGTGCAATGTGAACACAGCAGCAACTGA